>NC_057712.1:43176767-43179315 GCF_004010195.1 Chiloscyllium plagiosum
AGAGGCTGAACAGGCTGGGGCTGTTTTCCCTGGAGCATCGGAGACTGAGGGGTGACCTTATAGAGGTTTACAAAATTATGAGGGGCGTGGATAGGATAAATAGGCAAAGTCTTTTCCCTGGGGTCTGGGAGTCCAGAACTAGAGGGCACAGGTTTAGGGTGAGAGGGGAAAGATATAAAAGAGACCTCAGGGGCAACGTTTTCACGCAGAGGGTGGTATGTGTATGGAATGAGCTGCCAGAGGATGTGGTGGAGGCTGGTACAATTGCAACATTTAAGAGGCATTTGGATGGGTATATGAATAGGAGGGGTATGGAGGGATATGGGCCGGGTGCTGGCAGGTGGGACTAGATTGGGTTGGGATATCTGGTCGGCATGGACAGGTTGGACCGAAGGGTCTGTTTCCATGCTGTAAATAGCTATGACTCTATATCTCCTATGTTCACATCAAAATCATTTATATAAATGACGAAAAGTACTGGACCCGGCATCAATCCTTGTGGCACACCACTGGTCATAGGCCTCTGGTCTGAAAAGTAACCCAGCCAGTTCTGTATCCAAATGGCTAGTTCTCCACTTCACGTAAATATATCTTAGTACTTGTGTTCACTGAAACACTTGGTTACTTTGTGAGGTGGTAGTGTGGTACCAAAGAGATTTTACATTGTGTGTCACAGACAAAGAATTAAGCCTCGTCCTTGTTCCTGTATGAAGACAGGAAAAAAAAGTCTTGGCAGGTTATAGTAAAGCAAACATTTTGTTGGAATTCATTTGCTGGGGTGGGGTTGGCGTTCGGATTAGTGCTGGGGCTAGGGCTACGGTTTGGTCTTGGTCTTGGGCTTGGGATCGGGTCAGAGTTAGGATTAGGACCAGAGTTAAGATTTGGGCTTGAATTAGGGTTACGGATGAGTTTATGACTAGGGTTGGGTTAGAGCATAGGTTAGGGTTAAATTGTCGGTTTTGGCAAGGGTTAGATCCAAAGTTCACATTAAATTGTGGACTTGGGTTAAGGTTAGGACCAAGGCTAGAGTTAGGGCCAGACTTAGTTATGAATCAGGCTTGGGTTTAGGTTAGGGTTCAGGTTCAGAGTGCGTGCTGGGTCTTGCGTTAGGGTTAGAATAAGGCTTAGTGCTAGGGCCAGTCTAAAGTTTAAGATTCGGGTTGGGGCTTGGGTTACGGGTGGGGTT
Organism: Chiloscyllium plagiosum; assembly: GCF_004010195.1. Lineage (NCBI taxonomy): Eukaryota > Metazoa > Chordata > Chondrichthyes > Orectolobiformes > Hemiscylliidae > Chiloscyllium > Chiloscyllium plagiosum. The sequence goes on from NC_057712.1 coordinate 43,177,954, forward strand.
ACGGTTTGGTTTGGTTAGGGCTCAGGTTCGAGTTAAGTTGCAGGCTTGGGTTCAGGCTCAGGTCAGGGCTTGGTCTTGGTTCTGGTTTGGCCATAGGTGATGTTTACATTTCGTGTTAAGGTTTGGGTAGGATGAGAGTGAGAATTTGGGGTACCATTTCGAGCTATGGCAAAGCTACTGGAGGCTTTTGGGTTCGGGCTAGAATTGGGGTTGTTAGGGTTAAGGTTGGCATTGGGATTAGGGGCAGGGCCAGAGTTAGGGTTAGGATTCCAGCTTGGGCTTGGATTTGAGTTTGGGTTAGGGCCAAGTCTAGGGCAAGGGTTCGGACTGGGGTTTTGGCTCGGGCTTGTGGTAAGGTTAGGATTGGGTTAGGGGTTGGGCTTGGTCTAGTGTTAGGGTTAAGTTGTAGGCTTGGTATTGGGTTAGCATTAAGATTAGGCTTTATGCTAGAGTTAGGGTTCGGGTAGGATAGGGTTCAAGCTGGGGTTAGGATGAGGCTCGAGGGGCATGGTGGCTCAGTGGTTAGCATTGCTGCCTCACCGCGTCCGGGACATGGGTTCGATTCCAGCCTTGGGCAACTTGTTTATCTATGTGGAGTTTGCACATTCTCCCTATGTCTGCGTGGGTTTCCTCCAGATACTCTGGTTTTCTCCCACATTCCAAAAGATGTGGAGGTTAGGTGAATCGACCATGCTAAATTGCCCATAGTTTTAGGTACATTAGTCTGTGGTAAATGTAGGGAAATGAGCCTGGGTGGGGTATTCTTAGCGGTTCGGTGTGGACTTCTTGGACTGGAGGGCCTGTTTCCACGCTGTAGGAAATCTTTTTAAAAAAAAAAAATCTAGTGGTTAGGGTTTTGTCTTAGGTGTGCATTGGCATTAGAGCTAGGAGAAAGTGAGGACTGCAGATGCTGGAGATCAGAGCTGAAAAATGTGTTGCTGGAAAAGCGCAGCAGGTTAGGCAGCATCCAAGGAACAGGAGAGTCGACGTTTCGGGCATAAGCCCTTCTTCAGGAATGAGGAGGGTATGCCAAGCAGGCTAAGATAAAAGGTAGGAAGGAGGGGCGTCGGAAATGTGATAGGTGGAAAGAGGTCAAGGTGAGGGTGATAGGTCAGACTGGGATCTTCAGGAATGAGGAGGGTATGCCAAGCAGGCTAAGATAAAAGGTAGGAAGGAGGGGCATTGGGAATGCAATGGGTGGAAGGAGGTTAAGGTGAGGGTGATAGGCCGGAGAGGTTGGGAAGAAGATTGCAGGTCAAGAAGGCAGTGCTGAGTCCTTCTTGAGCCCCACCAACCCAACCTCCACTCCCGGCACCTTCCCCTGCAACCGCAAGAAATGCAAAACTTGTGCCCACACCTCCC
>NC_057712.1:43180298-43195593 GCF_004010195.1 Chiloscyllium plagiosum
TTTGATAAGGTTCCCCACAGTAGGCTATTATACAAAATGCGGAGGAATGGGATTGTGGGAGACATAGCAGTTTGGATCAGTAATTGGCTTGCTGAAAGAAAACAGGGTTGTAGTTGATGGAACATGTTCATCTTGGTGTCCAGTTACTAGTGGTGTACCGCAAGGGTCGGCATTGGTCCACTGCTGTTCATCATTTTATAAATGACCTGGATGTGGGCGTAGAAGGGTGGGTTAGTAAATTCGCAGACAACACTAAGGTCGGTGGAGTTGTAGATAATAACGAAGGATGTTGTAGGTTACAGAGAGATAGATAAGCTGCAGAGCTGGGCTGAGAGGTGGCAAATGGAGTTTAATGCGGACAAGTGTCAAGTGATTTACTTTGGTTGGAGTAACCGGAATGCAAAGTACTGGGCTATAATGGTAAGATTCTTGGTAGTGTCGATGAGCAGAGAGATCTGTGTCCAGGTACACATCCTTGAAAGTTGCCACCCAGGTTGACAGGGTTGTTAAGAAGGCATACAGTGTTTTAGCTTTTATTAATCGAGGGATCGAGTTCCGGAACTATGAGGTTATGCTACAGCTGTACAAAACTCTGGTGTGGCCGCACTTGGAGTATTGTGTACAGTTCTGGTCACCACATTATAAGAAGAATGTGGAAGCTTTGGAAAAGGTGCAGAGGAGATTTACTAGGATGTTGCCTGGTATGGAGGGGAGGTCTTACGAGGAAAGGCTGAGGAACTTGAGGCTGTTTTGGTTGGAGAGAAGAAGGATGAGAGGTGACTTAATAGAGACAAATAAGATAATCAGAGGGTTAGATAGGGTGGACAGGGAGAGCCTTTTTCCAAAGTATGGTGACGGCGAGCATGAGGGGGCATAGCTTTAAATTGAGGGGAGATAGATATAGGACAGATGTCCGAGGTAGTTTCTTTACTCAGAGTAGTAAGGGTATGGAATGCTTTGCCTGCAACGGTAGTAGATTCGCCGACTTTAAGGGCATTTAAGTCGTCATTGGACAAACATATGGAATGGAATAGTGTAGGTTAAATGGACTTCAGATTGGTATGACTGGTCGGCGCAACATCGAGGGCCGAAGGGCCTGTACTGCACTGTAATGTTCTGTGTTCTAATTAGCATAGGTTTGTTGTTAGAGTAACGGTTAAGGTTTGGGTTAGGGTTTGGGCCTGAATTAGGACTAAGATTTGGGTTGGTGCTTGGATTAGGGCTAGGGCTTGAGCAAGGAGTGGGATTAGGGTTAAGGTAAGGATTAGGATTAGGTTTAGTGTTACGCTGAGGGCTAGACTTAATGTTTAGTTTAGGGCTAGGGTCACAGTTCGGGTAGGGTTAGGTCTTAGGTGAAAGTCAAGGTTGCTGTTGGACTCGGTCAGGATTGGGGTTAGATTTAATGGTAGGGTTAGGGTTGGGGCTAGGGCTAGAATTAACGTTAGGGTTAGGGTTGATCTAGGCCTTGGGCTTCTTTACAGTTTGGGCTGGAGTTAAAATTAAGTTCAGTGGTAAGACTGGAGGTAGGTTTGGGGTGAGGGCTACCCTAAGTGTTCGGATTGTGATTAAATTGGCGGCTATGGTTCAGCTCAGGGCTACAGCTAGATCTTAGGCGAGGGTTAAGTTTGTGGTTAGGACGAGTGTTAGGATTATGTTTAGGTCATGGGCTACAGTTAAGATTAGTATTAGGCCTGGGGACAGGGCAAGAGTTAGGGATAGATTGGGCGTAAGGCTAAGATTAGGGTTCTGGTTAAATTGCAGGCTTGGGTTAGGGCTTGGCTGAGGGTTATGTTGGGATTTGGTCTTGGCTGAGTGTTTTCAGTTTGTTTGTAGATCTTGGTCATGGAAGTGTATTTGTTCCTTTTTAAATTATTGCTCCTTAAATGCTCTTGCCTGTGCCACTAATCATTAAGTGATAATGTAGAGGAGGAAACAACCATTGTGTGTCCTGGCTCTTTGTAAAGGTACCCAATTCAATCTTTTGAGGTTCTTTCTGTAAGCTCCTGTAAACATTTCCATGTTGAAATTTCCGAAATGATAAAGCACAGATACCATTTAAATGATCCAGAACCACTGAGGGCTGTGGTGGATATAATTTAAACAAATACTTTCCTAAAGATGCCTCAGAATTGACTTTTCACCAAGCCCAGTTAACCTTGCAAAGACCTCCTACCATCTGGGAACTTGCATCAAAATTTTCCGTCGTGTTACTTGTTCTGGAAACTTTAATAACCTTTGCTGAGCACATGCGACTGAACCCCTTTTCAAAGGTAATTTGAAAGGGCAAAAATACTTTAGCTGCTGTTTTAAATGAAGCCCAGCATTCCACTTGCCTTCCCTATTATCTGCAGCAATCCTCTTCTATTCTTGCTGCCAAGGTGCATTATGTCTCATTTTGCCACATTATATCCAATTTGCCAAGTTTTGGCAGACTCACTTAACCTGTCTACGTTCCTTGTAGACTGTCATCCTCACCATTTGCCTTCTCATAAATTTTTGAATCATTCACAAACTTAGCTATTGTAGATTGACTTTCCTTATCCAAGTCACTAATACACTATAAGTAATCATGGCCCCAGCATTGATCCCTCTAGTATTCAGTAGATGCAGGTTGCCATACTAAAAATGGCCCCCTTAGTACAACTCTACCTTCGTACAACAGCGAAGTTTGCGAATGATTCAAAAATAGATGAGAAAGTAAGTGGTGAGGATGACAGTCTATAAGGGATATAGACAGGTTAAGTGAGTAGGCTAAAGCTTGGGTTTTAGTTTCTCAGTTGCATCTGAAGCTACTGGAATCTCAACAGGGTTGGAAGTTTCAGCGAATGTCTCCTGACTGCTACTCTCTGAATTTTCTCAATGTTTTTTTCCCTCCTGGATTGGAGAACTGCCTGTGAGAATCTGTCTGCATTGCCTTTTTTTTTCCCAAAGGGTATGTTTATGGGATGTAACTATATTGGAACAGTTAATTAGTAATAGCTTCTGTACATATTATTCAGTTAAACTTTCCAATTGAGTTGTTTTTCTAAGTTTGTCTTTCTCTTGTTTATATTTTAATGATAGTATTTAAATAAACTGTTTTTACTTAACATGGTGTAGTTTGACCAGCTGCATTGCATCCAGAACATGGCACTCCACATTTGCCTTTCAAATAAGAAAAGGTTAGGTTCTCGGCGATGTCATAAAATATTTTGAGAGGATCTTGTCTGGACAATAACACACCAGAACCGCACTCTTCTACCGTGGTACTGGTGCTGCACAACATGAAAATGTGTACTGTTGCCTGTGGCAGAAAGTTCCATGTGAGGTCAGTGTGAGGTATAATTCCAGATACAACACAGAATGCCAGTGTTCTCAAAAGGATAGTATTTCCATATTTGGCATGGAAGTCAGGACCAAGTTTACGCTCAGCTTTTCTTGCTGCGACTTAGTGAATACTCCAACTGGATTGAGAGCAGGCTGCTGGCTATTAAAAATAGGGACTTTCTTGAGGATAGGTTGTACTTACTCTCTTTGAAATTTAGAAGAACAACAAGACCTTAATGACACATGTAAGACTCTTAGTGACCACTCAGGAGAGATGTGGAAAGGTTGTTTCCTCTGTTGGAGAAACTAGGACCAGAGTGTATAATCTCAGAGTAAGTGTTTGCCCAGTTAAGAGGAGGAATTTCTTGTGTCGGTAATGAAATTGTGAAATTCTTTCCACAGAGTTATCAATGCTGAGATACAGATTGTTACCCTTATGGCAATCTAGGGTTATGGAGAAAAGGCAGGAAAGTCGAGTTGTGAGTATAAGCAGATCAGTTATAATCTCATTGAATTGTGGCACAGTCTTAGTGGCTTGAATGGCCTTCTTTTGCTCCTACATATCATGATCACTCTTCAGGAGTGGAAGGTGGATGAACAGACCAAGTGTTATCAAAAATTGAGAATGGATGATTTGAATTGTCTCCAGTCTCCATGTTGTACCAATTACCTTTCGTATGTTGGATCCTGTAGTACATTATATAGAAAAAAGGCATGTTCCTTCAGAGTCATTCCATGAAAACACCAGATTAAGAAAGGCACCACTTGCAGGGAATTGAGAGAGAGAGAGAGTGAGAGAGAGAGAGAGAGAGAGACCCTAGATCTGAGCCAGACGACGTAGGTTCAAGTCCTACCTGCTCCAGAGGAGTGTAAGATCACCTCTGAAAAGGTTGATTAGAACAAATCTCAGTAACTCTTTCATATAATAATCTATGTTCCTGAGAATGAATTTAGAAATAGTATATGCATGCAATTTGAAACAAATATTTGTTTTGATTTTTTGTAAAAACATGATTAACAATTGCTTTTTGTGTACTTTTTTGGGAAATAAACAGAAACCAAAAGATCACATTGATTGGCAAAAGGAAAGAGTTCTGTCAACATTAGATCGACTGGCACGTCATGTGGAAGTTGAAAAGCAGCTGAAGGAAGAGAAGTGCAAAGCTTTCCAAGTAAGTTCCGAACAAGTAAGCAGGCGTCAAGGTTTTGGAACTGGTGTCTTTTGTTTTTGGTATTTGTATTAAGGAAGTGTATTTCTGGAAAGACCAAAGAACTTGTCCATCCCAAGTTCTCCTCAAGAAGGTGGTGGGCTCCCGCTGAATAGTTTAAGCACTTCTGTTGTGAGGGAAGCTATTCCAGGATTTTGATCCAGTGACAATGAAGGAATTCTAAATTACAATACCAAATCAGGATAGTGTGTGACGTGAAGAAGACTTGCAGCGGGTGGTGTTTCCATAGACCTGTTACCTTTACTGTGATGAATGGTGGAGTTTGTGGATTTGGACAGTGCTGTCAAAGGACCCTTGGCAAGTTTCTCTAATTCATTTTGTGGATGGGGTTTGCTGTGTTTGAGGAAATGTGAGGACATTGAACAGCGTCATGACAAGACTGCCAATTTATATTATGGATTAGTTCTCTTTTACAGCAGAAGAAATTTGAGATTCTAGATGCTTCAGAGAATAAAGCAGTAAGATTCCATTGTTTTGATCAAACAAAATAACCTTTATTACACAAAGTTAGACAGCTAACACAATCTAAATTATGTATGTACAACTTGTACTTTAACATTTGGAATATGGTTTAAAGAGGAACTGGTTGAAAACCTTACAGAACACAACTAGCAGATGTGCTTAACCAGATCCCACGGATTTGTCAGCAAACTCCTCCCACCCCCAATGTTCAGGATACCAAAGAATCACCAATTCTTATTTGGAGTTGTTTGTCTGTTTTCTAACAGATTCAAATTCTACATTTTTCAAGATCGATCTTTGGAAATTTATCACAAGCCACTCCATCACACTGCTTGAATGCCCTGGTTGTGCATTCGCATCCCTTGCATTCTACTGAATTCCTGAGGCTGCACACCAGTACCTTCTCATGGGCACAATTCCAGTTGATTCGCAGTGAGCTATAGCAGTTAAGCTAGCACTGCCCCGGGTGTTCTCTTAACTCTAATATTTCTCAGCTATGTACCAAGCAAATATTGCTTGTCGACTTCTTTCACCCTGGTCTTGACTGCACTGAATTTTCAAAGGCACACAGAGCTGCTTCTGAGCACTCACTTTGTAGCCAGCAACCTTCTACCACATTCGCCACTCCTCAAGACATTTTGCAAAACCTGACTGTCTGAAACGTACTAAACACAGACCCTCAGCTGTCTGAAACCTCTTCTCCCAGCTCCTAACCATCGTCCAGTTCCCCAACTTGCTTTGTCCATACTGTGAATTGTAAAGTGGTCACGGTTTTATGCCACCACTACATGCAAGCATAATATGCCATTGAAGAACCTGGAATGCTGGACTGAGCATCTACGATTTGTTCAGCCTGTGCACATATTGGAACTTTTAGAGCATGCCAGAATTTGGAGTTTGCCTCCCTACAAACTTCCCCCATGCCCCCTGAAGAGGCAGGTAAGTCAGTGTTTCCAAACAATAGTTAGAGGAATGATGGTCAAGCAAACTTTGTTTTGTCCTTGATGTTGAGGGAATCTGAACCTGGCTCTAACTTTAAGGATAATCCTTTCACATAAATTTATAATGGATAATTGGAGAGAGCTTGTGAGAAACTAATCTAATGATTTAGTCCCTATTTGCAGTTGGATAAGATTGGTTTGTTTTATTTCTAAATTTAAAAGTCTTTTGGATGAAGTTTGGGCAGAATTGAGAAATAGAGAACTTGCAAGATTTCAGAAGTTACTTGGAGACTTGCTTACTGCTGTGACAATATAACTGAATGAGTACTCCTGATCTGTCTAAAACCAGTATACATGCAATCTTCACTCTGGCTTCATCTCTGCCTCTAATTCCAAATCCTTTACTTCCTATCATCTGATAAACATAAAGTTATTGTAAATTATGTAGGGCTTTGGTGAGTCAAACTCTTAAGGTAATTTTTGGCCAATTAGGGATGCTGTAATGGGGAGAAATTATGCTGCTCAAACTGTTGTGAACCTTGGAACCAGCGAACTGTGGATACTCTGTTGTTGAGTATATTCGAGATAGATCTCAATAGAGTTCACGTATGAACAATTTTGTGGAAATGGGGATGGTGCGTTAAGGTGAGGTTGAAGTGGGTGATCAACCATAGATTTGTTGAATGGTGGAGCTGGGTGAAAGGATCAAATAGTTCAACTGTTTAGTAGGTAAACAACTTTGTGTCTACCCAAATATTTTGTTATTTTAAACCTAGTGGCCCCTCAGTCTTTTCCTTTATAATATATAGTGAAATGATTAATTATCACCTCATCCATCTATTCTTGGTCATCAGTAAAGTGATGGAAGATGTCATCAACAGAGCTATCAAGATCACCTGCCCATTAACGTCCAATTTGGGTTCCACCAGGGCCAATGAGTTCCTGATCTCATTACAGTTTTGGTGCAAACATGGACAAGAGAGCTGAATTCTAGACGTGCGGTGGGAGTAACAAGCCCTTGACATCAAGGCCACATTCAACCAAGTGTGAAATCAAGGAACCCGAGCGAAATTAGAAGCATGTGAATCAGGGAGCAAATTCTCTGCTGGTTGGATTCATACCTAACACAAAAGAAGATGGTCGTTGGAGGTCAGTCATCTCAGCTCCAGGATACCTCTGCAGGAGTTCCTCCGGGTAGTGTCTTAGGTCCAACCACCTTCAGCTGCTTCATTAATGACCTTCTCTCCATCAGGTCAAAAGTAGGGATGATTGCACATGTTCAGCACTATTCACAATTCCTCTGATACTGAAGCTGTCCATGTTCAAACAAATGCAACAAGATCTGGACATTATCCAGGTCTGTTTTGGCAAGTGTTAGGTAACATTTGCATCACACAAATGTTAGGCAGTGACCATCTTGAATAAGAGACAGTCTAACCACCACCCTTTGGTATTCGATGTTATCAATGTGCTGGGGGGTTACCATTGATCAGAAACTCCGCTGGATTTGGCGTGTAAACACAGTGGCTACAAGAGCAGGTCAGAGGCCTCAGGCACTGTTTGCTTTAACTGCTGTCTTCATTTGCACTCCACATTGAATGATCTGTGCACATATGCACCCAGGTCCATCTACTGTACCCCATTTAGAATTTTGTTTTATATTGTCCTTCACTGTTCTTCCTACCAAAGTTACCCATAACTGAGAGACACAAAATGGCTGACAAGCTATTAAACAGAATCAAAAGCCTGGTCCAGAATTTAAGTGAGATCATGAGTTTACATGATGGTACCTTTCTATAGGGGTTATTCCAAGGTGAAAGAGTCCTGCACAAACAACAGATGCAAAAGGGTTTATTAGACAGTTTAAGTTCAAGGACAGATAGTTTAAAGATTTGTAACAAACATTGAAGTGAAAAGTAAGCTTTCATGATAACAAACACAAATGAACTCATGGGATTATGGCTTGTAAAGATCTAGAGGATCAGGCAAGTTCATTAAACTATGACAGTGATTTCTCATTCATGAAATGATGTCCCAATAGGTGAAAAGAGTTAGTCGGGACAAAGGCAGTAAATCTCATCCCAGAAGACAGTGTGCAATCAGCCTTGGACATGGTACGGCTGTGAAATCAGACAAAGACATTTCGCAGTAATTAATTGTTTCTTTGAAGTTATTTGCAATATTAAGAAATAGGTTCTAGTTAAAGTTCCTTCAGATTTCAACACAATTATAAATACACATATGGAACAAAAATACAAAATTATTAAAAGCATTGGGGAAAAGATTCAAATAAAAATGTGCAAGTTAACTAGTCTCAGATAGTAAAATGGCCTTCCCCTTATCATTAAAGGACTGTCTAGTGTGCACTAAGAAACAAATTGCTCACAACTCATTAACAAAAGAATACTAACAGTAGGGCTAGATATAAAACTTTACCTATATAATAGAATTAATATTATGAATCTTACAGCAGTTGTTAAAAAGCAAGGGTCTCGAAATGGTCCTCGCTGGACCTTCACAAATCTTCGTCCAGCCGGAAAAATGTCAGTTGATCATTTTTCTGTGTCCTATCGTTCAGCCAATTTTGTTTCCATATTTTTATGGTCCTTTTTATGCAATGACCATAACTTTCTTCACAAGTCTCTTATGTGTCACTGTATCAAATGCCTTAAGGAAATCCGTGTATAACACATCAAGTTTTATCTCATTGACTCTTTATTTATCTATTCATGAAACTTCGTGAGTTAAGCATGATTTTTTCATTAGAAATCCATGCTAACTCCTCTCAATCAACCCACCTTTCTCAATGTGACTACTAATTCTATCTCAAATAATTTGTTCTAAAAGATTCCCCACCACTGGTTAAACTGACTGGTCTGTAATTGCTGTCTTTTGGGGCCTTCTTGAGCAAGGCTGTAATGTTTACAATTCTCCAGTCTTGTGGTACTCCAGGGAGGACTGAAAGGTTATGCCCAGCATCTCTGTAGTTTCTCCTCTCGTTTTCCTTAAATCCTTGGATGTTTACCATCTGGTCCTGCTACCTTGTCTGCTTTAAGTGCTAGCCGCCAAAAGTGAGGACTGCAGATGTTGGAGATTAGAGTTGAGAGTGTGGTGCTGGAAAAGCACAACAGGTCAGGCAGCATCCTGATGAAGGGCTTTTGCTCAAAATGTTGATTTTCCTGCTCCTTGGATGCTGCTTGACCTGCTGTGCTTTTCCAGCGTCACACTCTTGGCTTTAAGTGCCAGCAGTCCATCTAAGACTACTTACTTATTAATTTTGAGTCCTTTTAGTGATGCGTTTCCTCCTTAGTCAACATGGCCTGGAATCAATCCCTCTTTCATAAAGACCGTTGCAAAGTATTTGTTTAATACCACAACCATGCCTCCTGCTGTTGTGTGTAGATTCCCTTTGTGGTCTTTTATCAGTTCTAGAAATTCTTTAACCATTCTTTTTCGACGTATATGCCTGGAGAAGATTTGGGATTCCCTTCTGTAAACTAGTAGTATTTTCTCATACTACTTTGCTTGTCTAATTTCTTGTTCCTCCTCTCTAAGACTTTGGAATTGCTTTTTATTCTCTGTTGTATTTTCAGCCTTACACATGTAAGCATATTTTTATTTCTAATTTTAATTTCTACCTCCTTGTCCTACTTTTCCCATTTGAGGGGCTATACTTTGACAACACCAAAATTATCTGCTCTTTGAAGGTAGCCATTGTTCAGTTACTGTATTTTCTACCTTTCGTTCCATTCATTCTGCCCAGATCTGCTGTTGCCCCATTGGAGTCAGTTCTCTGCCAGTTGATTTTTCTAACCCTGGATTGTTGAATGTCATTCACCTCCAACAACTTGAACCTTTTGATGCAACCATCACTATCTCTGAAATGTTCTGCCGCTCACGGTTAAAACTTACAAGAGAAACAACTATACAAAGCTTAAATAGGGATGCTTACAAAGCAGTGAGGACAGATCTAGCTGGAGTGGACTGGGAAAGGAGTTTAACAGCAAAGACAGTTGAGGAACCTTGACAGATGTTTAAGAAGATGGTTCATAGCTCACAACAAAGCTGCATCCCAATGACAGAAGGATTCAAGGAATATAATGAGCCAATGGTTAATCAGCAAAGTTAACGTTAATATCAAATTGTGGAAAGAACATACAATATGGCAAAGATTATTGGGTAAGCCAGTATTGGCAAAGATTTGAAAATCAACAAAACAGGACCAAAAAGAATAAAGACAATTGATGGTAAAATTGCTCGTAGTATCAAGATGGACAGACAGCAAGAGCTCCTTTCAAAAAAAGGGTAACAGAGACTGCAGTTAACTTAGGCCCATTGGAGAACAAGGCTGTGAAAATTATAAAGGGGGGGGGGGGCAGGAATGGCTGAGAGGTTAAATATATACTTTTGTCTCAACCTTCACAATAGAAGTGACTAGTAGCATCCCAAAACTACTAAATAATCAAGGGGCAAGAAGAGAGAGGAATTGGCTGTTTTCTACTTTATAAGATTGGCAACACCTGAAATATTTTTTGGGATTTCCTGAGGTTGTGAAAGATGCTCTATTTGTTTTTACATTTTACTAACTACTTGGCAGAGGTACGTTTAAGTAGTTCAATGAGTCAGCATTTAAAGTGCATTCTCTGAAAGGCCTGGCGATACATTTGAAAGACATCAGGAGTTGGTGCAGTGATTGCTTTTGGATTGATTTCCAGAAAGCAATTAGGTAAAACAAATCAAGCATATTTCCATATTACAAGTAGCCTTCTGTACATTTGCTGACAGCAAGTGAAAGATGCCGATTTGAAGTGAGAGAAACATTTAAAGTTTTAAAACTATTGTTTCTTTCTGCATAAACTTAAACCAATTGTGCTATTCAGTCAGTTCATGTCTGATCTGTACTTAGCTGCAGTTGTCCACTTTTTCTCCATGTTCTTTGGTACTGTACCACCAGTAGATTATTGTTCAATGTATACTGTGTCAGAATGCAGAACATGGCCCATTATCCAACGATGAATATTTTGTATTCGCGGTTTTCTCAGTGGTGGTTTAACATTGCTGTTCACTCACGATGAGGAGTCAGGTCACAAGTCTATCCTGGCCAGAACAGAAATTGAATCTCTGTCACTGGTGTTAATCTTAAGCCTGTTGTAGTCATCTTGTTAACTCCTTCTCAAGGTATGGATTTTAATCATCAGCAATTCAGTTGATCGATCCAACAGCAACTGCTGTTTTTTTCGGAGAACACTGGATTTCTACAGGCCACATTCAGTGCAGAGATCTTAGAGGGTTGTGGGCTAGAGGAGGTAAGAGATGCCAACTCACCAGCTGCTGTGCGTCAGTCATGACTCCTCATTGGGACCTGCAAATGTGTTTTTTCTTTGCAAGAAATTAGCCTGCAGAGAACAGAGAGGCATTTCCCTAAGGTTACCTGGACAACAGCTCTGGCAACCGTGGGATAAACAGCTTATGCTAGACTGTTATGTGGTTCATGTTATGCCATTATTACTATCAGGAAACTTGGTTTCTAAAGTGGACAGACAGTATATAGTTTTATGTTTGATTTGCATTTCAATGGTGAGTGTATATGTGTTTTAAAAAAGACTAATTTCTGAGACTGGTGAAGGGTTTTCTGAAAATGTGTTGATTTCCATTTAAATGAGACTTATAAAATCTTTGAGGTCATTAATCCAGTACCTTTGAAAAAGGGTAAAAGAAAAATTTTGGCTATATCCTAGCAACAAGGTGCTTCTGACAGAGGGGACAGACACAGAAACAAGTTTCTTTTTGGAAAAAACAACATCAAGAATGGCCATGAGTGTGCAGGTTTCTTTCAGGGTGAGAGGCAAGTCATTCAGAGAGAAATAGACCTGTAACTTCAGCGCAGTTTAACAGTCTCAAAAATAGTGCAGAAGAAAATAAGTCCTGAGTGGGTTAATGTCAGTTAGATAAGAGCTCCAGAAACAGAAGGCTATTGAAGAGGAGCTTTAAGAACCCATGTTAAGAAATAAATGAGCTGTGATAGTCATTTGTTTAAGAGCCTCATTGAGTCATTAACTAAAACAAATTGAATGCGGAAAAGAAACCAACTGTCCAGGCCTTTAAATTGAAAACAGGGTGATTCTTCACTGAGATTTGTGTATCTAGATTGTTGATCAAGGCAATAAGGTGGAACCTTTTTATTTCTGTTAATTTTAATAAGACTGTTTCAAATAGATGTTGTACTGCGTAAAAAGTTTTTGTTAGAATAAACTTTGTTTGTTAGAAATACATTGGAAGCTTGTGAGTTTAGTCACTGGCCACCCATATTAAACAAATTGTAAAAATAAAACTTATGGTCTATCAAGTCAGATTTCTCTTTGGGATCTGACCTGGCCAATATTTCCATCAGCTGGGATCATAACACTGACCGTGGTGCGTGCATCTGTGTGTGTGTTTGTGTGAGAGAGAGAAAACACAAGTGGGGGAAATAGTAAAGTAAATTAGTAACAGCCAAATTTGTTACACCGTGGTTAGCTATGCTGCACGGGGGAGGAGGAGAAAGTTTGAGAATGCAGTAGTTACAGGGGATTCAGTTGTAAGGGGAATAGATGAGTGTTTCTGTGGCCACAAACAAGACTCCAGGGACGTACATCGCCTCCATGGCAATAGGGTTAAGGATGTCTCAACAGTTACAAGACAACATCATCAGGGTCTACAGCCAGTGGTTATGGTACCAATGACATCGGTTTAAACAAAAGCAATGAGGTTCTAAAGGCAGAATATAAGGAGTTAGGAGGTAAATTGAACATTGGACCTCAAAGTTTGTGATCTCAGGGTTGCTACCAGTGCCACATGCAAAATAACATAGAAATTACAGAATAGATGAATACGTGGCTGGAAAGATTATACAAGGGGGTGGGTTTCAGATTCCCAGAACATGGCAATCAGCTTTGGGAGAGGTGGGACCAGTACAAACTGGACAGGTTATACCTGAGCAGAACCAGGACTGATATCCGAGGGCAAGTATTTGTTAGTGAGATTGTGACTAGTACAAACTAGAATGGGTGATGGGATCCGCCGAAGCAGGGTTAGAAGGGAAAGAGAACTAAGGACCACAATTTTAAAAAAAAAAACAGTAAAATATGAAAACCAGTTGACAGGGAATCAAGGGCAAGTAGCATATGGGGCCAAAGTACAAATAAAAGTGAGGCTGCTTAAAAATGGCGAAAAAGTCACCCGAAAGGCTATCTTTGTACACTAGCACAAAGCATTCCGAATAAGCTATTCGGACTAACAGCACAAATTGCGGTAAATGGACATGATCTCATGGTCACGAGAAGATTGGAACTGAGATACTTAACATTTAGGGATATTTGACCTTTTGCAAAGACAGGAGGGAAGAAAAAGGTAGTGGAGTAGTGTTAAAAAGAGATGAAATAAAAACAGTTGTGAGAAATGGTCATGGGATTAAATGATGTACAGTCCACTTGACTGGAGGTAAATAACAGCAAAGAAAAGAAGTCATTGGTAGGAATAGTGTATAGACCCCCAACAATAACCACGTTGTAGGAAAGTGAACAAATCAACAAATGATAACATGTTAAAAAGGATAGAGCAATAATTATGGGTGACTTTAATCTTGTTGATTGAGCCATATAAGTTGGAAAGGGTAGCTACAAAAATGAATTAATAGTATGCATTAGAGCTAGTTTCCTAGAGCAGTTTGCCATGAAGCCAACTAGGAACAGGTATCCTGGTAATAGGTAATGGTTAAATAGACATTAATAAATCACCTCTGAGTAAAAGATGCCCCAGGTAGTAGTGATCATAACATGAAAGAATTTAATTTTCAGTTTGAGTGTGAGAAGCTTGCATCGGAAATAACTGTCTAACATGAAGGGCATTACAGTGAAATGAGGATGGAGTTAACTAAAGTGGACTGGGCAAGCAGATGAGCAGGAAAAGCAGTAAACAAGCAGTAGTAGACATTTCAGGAAGTAATTCCCGACTCAACAAAAATATATTCCAGTAAGGCAGAAAGATTCTGAGAGGGATAAATCAACCATGGCTAACCAAGGACTTCAAGGATTGTATAAAGTTGAAAGATAAAGCATATACGGAGGCAAAAGTCAGTGATTAGCCCCAAAGTGGGATAAATTCAGAATCCAGTAAAGGAAATTTAAAAAAAAAATAAAATTAAAGGACAATCTCACAAGGAATATGAAAAACATCTTGTAAAGATATAAATTGGAAGAGAGAGGTCAAAGTGAACATGGACCCATTAGAAAATGAATCCAGGGAGGTAGTTATTCCATGTTGGAAATAGCAGCGGAGTTGTGCAGGTATTTTGCATCAGTCTTTATGGTGGATGATACTTCAAACATCCCGTTAATACTGAAGAATATGGGAGGGGGATTGAGTACTGTCATCATCACTAGAACAGTATTTTGCAAACTAATGGGGCTAAAGGCAAATAAGTCCCCCTGGTCCAGATGACTTGTATCTGAGGATCCTAAAAGTAGTAGCTTCAGAGTTAGTGGATGCATTGGTTGAAATTTTCCAGAAATCAATCCATGCAACAAAAGGAGGGAGGCAAAAAGCAGATAACTATGCTGATTAGCTGAACATTTATTGGAATCAAAGTAATAACGCATTTGGAAAATCAAGCCGAATTAGCAAGGCTTCATGAAAGGGAAATTGTCTGACAATTTTACGCAAGTTTTTCAAGAACTGAAAAGAGGGGAACCAGTAGATGTGCTGTATTTGAACTTCGAGAAGGCGTTCAACAAAATACTTTACAAATGGTTAAGTCATTAGATAAGAACTAATGGTATTGGAGGTAGTATATAGGCGTGGATGAAGAATTGTATAATGGGCAGGAAACAGCAAATGGGGATAGAGCGTTCTTTCAGGTTTGCAATGTGTAACCAATGGGGTTTCATCAGAATCAGTGCTGGGACAGCAACTATTTGCAATATTTATTAATGACTTGAGGAAAGAAGCAAGTGTACTGTATAGATATACAGAAAGCATCAATAAATAGAAAAACAGGTTGTGAGAGGGATACAGTTTATAGAGAGATATTGATTGGATAATTAAGTTCTCAGACACTTGGCAAATGGGGTATACTGTAATTGGGAAAATGTAAGGTTGTTCATTTTGTAAGGGAGAACAAAAGAACAATACTATTTAAACTGCAGAAAGCTGCAGTATAAAAGGACTTCAGGATGCTTGTGTATGAAACAAAAAACTAGCACACAGGTGCAGCAGCTATTCAGGAAAGCTAATGGTACATTGGCACTTATTTCTAGGGAGTCGGCATATGAGAGGAAGAACCTCCCCCTCCTCTCTCTCCTGCACTCTTCGCGCCCCCCC
>NC_057712.1:43198509-43280522 GCF_004010195.1 Chiloscyllium plagiosum
GTCAAACTCTTAAGGTAATTTTTGGCCAATTAGGGATGCTGTAATGGGGAGAAATTATGCTGCTCAAACTGTTGTGAACCTTGGAACCAGCGAACTGTGGATACTCTGTTGTTGAGTATATTCGAGATAGATCTCAATAGAGTTCACGTATGAACAATTTTGTGGAAATGGGGATGGTGCGTTAAGGTGAGGTTGAAGTGGGTGATCAACCATAGATTTGTTGAATGGTGGAGCTGGGTGAAAGGATCAAATAGTTCAACTGTTTAGTAGGTAAACAACTTTGTGTCTACCCAAATATTTTGTTATTTTAAACCTAGTGGCCCCTCAGTCTTTTCCTTTATAATATATAGTGAAATGATTAATTATCACCTCATCCATCTATTCTTGGTCATCAGTAAAGTGATGGAAGATGTCATCAACAGAGCTATCAAGATCACCTGCCCATTAACGTCCAATTTGGGTTCCACCAGGGCCAATGAGTTCCTGATCTCATTACAGTTTTGGTGCAAACATGGACAAGAGAGCTGAATTCTAGACGTGCGGTGGGAGTAACAAGCCCTTGACATCAAGGCCACATTCAACCAAGTGTGAAATCAAGGAACCCGAGCGAAATTAGAAGCATGTGAATCAGGGAGCAAATTCTCTGCTGGTTGGATTCATACCTAACACAAAAGAAGATGGTCGTTGGAGGTCAGTCATCTCAGCTCCAGGATACCTCTGCAGGAGTTCCTCCGGGTAGTGTCTTAGGTCCAACCACCTTCAGCTGCTTCATTAATGACCTTCTCTCCATCAGGTCAAAAGTAGGGATGATTGCACATGTTCAGCACTATTCACAATTCCTCTGATACTGAAGCTGTCCATGTTCAAACAAATGCAACAAGATCTGGACATTATCCAGGTCTGTTTTGGCAAGTGTTAGGTAACATTTGCATCACACAAATGTTAGGCAGTGACCATCTTGAATAAGAGACAGTCTAACCACCACCCTTTGGTATTCGATGTTATCAATGTGCTGGGGGGTTACCATTGATCAGAAACTCCGCTGGATTTGGCGTGTAAACACAGTGGCTACAAGAGCAGGTCAGAGGCCTCAGGCACTGTTTGCTTTAACTGCTGTCTTCATTTGCACTCCACATTGAATGATCTGTGCACATATGCACCCAGGTCCATCTACTGTACCCCATTTAGAATTTTGTTTTATATTGTCCTTCACTGTTCTTCCTACCAAAGTTACCCATAACTGAGAGACACAAAATGGCTGACAAGCTATTAAACAGAATCAAAAGCCTGGTCCAGAATTTAAGTGAGATCATGAGTTTACATGATGGTACCTTTCTATAGGGGTTATTCCAAGGTGAAAGAGTCCTGCACAAACAACAGATGCAAAAGGGTTTATTAGACAGTTTAAGTTCAAGGACAGATAGTTTAAAGATTTGTAACAAACATTGAAGTGAAAAGTAAGCTTTCATGATAACAAACACAAATGAACTCATGGGATTATGGCTTGTAAAGATCTAGAGGATCAGGCAAGTTCATTAAACTATGACAGTGATTTCTCATTCATGAAATGATGTCCCAATAGGTGAAAAGAGTTAGTCGGGACAAAGGCAGTAAATCTCATCCCAGAAGACAGTGTGCAATCAGCCTTGGACATGGTACGGCTGTGAAATCAGACAAAGACATTTCGCAGTAATTAATTGTTTCTTTGAAGTTATTTGCAATATTAAGAAATAGGTTCTAGTTAAAGTTCCTTCAGATTTCAACACAATTATAAATACACATATGGAACAAAAATACAAAATTATTAAAAGCATTGGGGAAAAGATTCAAATAAAAATGTGCAAGTTAACTAGTCTCAGATAGTAAAATGGCCTTCCCCTTATCATTAAAGGACTGTCTAGTGTGCACTAAGAAACAAATTGCTCACAACTCATTAACAAAAGAATACTAACAGTAGGGCTAGATATAAAACTTTACCTATATAATAGAATTAATATTATGAATCTTACAGCAGTTGTTAAAAAGCAAGGGTCTCGAAATGGTCCTCGCTGGACCTTCACAAATCTTCGTCCAGCCGGAAAAATGTCAGTTGATCATTTTTCTGTGTCCTATCGTTCAGCCAATTTTGTTTCCATATTTTTATGGTCCTTTTTATGCAATGACCATAACTTTCTTCACAAGTCTCTTATGTGTCACTGTATCAAATGCCTTAAGGAAATCCGTGTATAACACATCAAGTTTTATCTCATTGACTCTTTATTTATCTATTCATGAAACTTCGTGAGTTAAGCATGATTTTTTCATTAGAAATCCATGCTAACTCCTCTCAATCAACCCACCTTTCTCAATGTGACTACTAATTCTATCTCAAATAATTTGTTCTAAAAGATTCCCCACCACTGGTTAAACTGACTGGTCTGTAATTGCTGTCTTTTGGGGCCTTCTTGAGCAAGGCTGTAATGTTTACAATTCTCCAGTCTTGTGGTACTCCAGGGAGGACTGAAAGGTTATGCCCAGCATCTCTGTAGTTTCTCCTCTCGTTTTCCTTAAATCCTTGGATGTTTACCATCTGGTCCTGCTACCTTGTCTGCTTTAAGTGCTAGCCGCCAAAAGTGAGGACTGCAGATGTTGGAGATTAGAGTTGAGAGTGTGGTGCTGGAAAAGCACAACAGGTCAGGCAGCATCCTGATGAAGGGCTTTTGCTCAAAATGTTGATTTTCCTGCTCCTTGGATGCTGCTTGACCTGCTGTGCTTTTCCAGCGTCACACTCTTGGCTTTAAGTGCCAGCAGTCCATCTAAGACTACTTACTTATTAATTTTGAGTCCTTTTAGTGATGCGTTTCCTCCTTAGTCAACATGGCCTGGAATCAATCCCTCTTTCATAAAGACCGTTGCAAAGTATTTGTTTAATACCACAACCATGCCTCCTGCTGTTGTGTGTAGATTCCCTTTGTGGTCTTTTATCAGTTCTAGAAATTCTTTAACCATTCTTTTTCGACGTATATGCCTGGAGAAGATTTGGGATTCCCTTCTGTAAACTAGTAGTATTTTCTCATACTACTTTGCTTGTCTAATTTCTTGTTCCTCCTCTCTAAGACTTTGGAATTGCTTTTTATTCTCTGTTGTATTTTCAGCCTTACACATGTAAGCATATTTTTATTTCTAATTTTAATTTCTACCTCCTTGTCCTACTTTTCCCATTTGAGGGGCTATACTTTGACAACACCAAAATTATCTGCTCTTTGAAGGTAGCCATTGTTCAGTTACTGTATTTTCTACCTTTCGTTCCATTCATTCTGCCCAGATCTGCTGTTGCCCCATTGGAGTCAGTTCTCTGCCAGTTGATTTTTCTAACCCTGGATTGTTGAATGTCATTCACCTCCAACAACTTGAACCTTTTGATGCAACCATCACTATCTCTGAAATGTTCTGCCGCTCACGGTTAAAACTTACAAGAGAAACAACTATACAAAGCTTAAATAGGGATGCTTACAAAGCAGTGAGGACAGATCTAGCTGGAGTGGACTGGGAAAGGAGTTTAACAGCAAAGACAGTTGAGGAACCTTGACAGATGTTTAAGAAGATGGTTCATAGCTCACAACAAAGCTGCATCCCAATGACAGAAGGATTCAAGGAATATAATGAGCCAATGGTTAATCAGCAAAGTTAACGTTAATATCAAATTGTGGAAAGAACATACAATATGGCAAAGATTATTGGGTAAGCCAGTATTGGCAAAGATTTGAAAATCAACAAAACAGGACCAAAAAGAATAAAGACAATTGATGGTAAAATTGCTCGTAGTATCAAGATGGACAGACAGCAAGAGCTCCTTTCAAAAAAAGGGTAACAGAGACTGCAGTTAACTTAGGCCCATTGGAGAACAAGGCTGTGAAAATTATAAAGGGGGGGGGGGGGGCAGGAATGGCTGAGAGGTTAAATATATACTTTTGTCTCAACCTTCACAATAGAAGTGACTAGTAGCATCCCAAAACTACTAAATAATCAAGGGGCAAGAAGAGAGAGGAATTGGCTGTTTTCTACTTTATAAGATTGGCAACACCTGAAATATTTTTTGGGATTTCCTGAGGTTGTGAAAGATGCTCTATTTGTTTTTACATTTTACTAACTACTTGGCAGAGGTACGTTTAAGTAGTTCAATGAGTCAGCATTTAAAGTGCATTCTCTGAAAGGCCTGGCGATACATTTGAAAGACATCAGGAGTTGGTGCAGTGATTGCTTTTGGATTGATTTCCAGAAAGCAATTAGGTAAAACAAATCAAGCATATTTCCATATTACAAGTAGCCTTCTGTACATTTGCTGACAGCAAGTGAAAGATGCCGATTTGAAGTGAGAGAAACATTTAAAGTTTTAAAACTATTGTTTCTTTCTGCATAAACTTAAACCAATTGTGCTATTCAGTCAGTTCATGTCTGATCTGTACTTAGCTGCAGTTGTCCACTTTTTCTCCATGTTCTTTGGTACTGTACCACCAGTAGATTATTGTTCAATGTATACTGTGTCAGAATGCAGAACATGGCCCATTATCCAACGATGAATATTTTGTATTCGCGGTTTTCTCAGTGGTGGTTTAACATTGCTGTTCACTCACGATGAGGAGTCAGGTCACAAGTCTATCCTGGCCAGAACAGAAATTGAATCTCTGTCACTGGTGTTAATCTTAAGCCTGTTGTAGTCATCTTGTTAACTCCTTCTCAAGGTATGGATTTTAATCATCAGCAATTCAGTTGATCGATCCAACAGCAACTGCTGTTTTTTTCGGAGAACACTGGATTTCTACAGGCCACATTCAGTGCAGAGATCTTAGAGGGTTGTGGGCTAGAGGAGGTAAGAGATGCCAACTCACCAGCTGCTGTGCGTCAGTCATGACTCCTCATTGGGACCTGCAAATGTGTTTTTTCTTTGCAAGAAATTAGCCTGCAGAGAACAGAGAGGCATTTCCCTAAGGTTACCTGGACAACAGCTCTGGCAACCGTGGGATAAACAGCTTATGCTAGACTGTTATGTGGTTCATGTTATGCCATTATTACTATCAGGAAACTTGGTTTCTAAAGTGGACAGACAGTATATAGTTTTATGTTTGATTTGCATTTCAATGGTGAGTGTATATGTGTTTTAAAAAAGACTAATTTCTGAGACTGGTGAAGGGTTTTCTGAAAATGTGTTGATTTCCATTTAAATGAGACTTATAAAATCTTTGAGGTCATTAATCCAGTACCTTTGAAAAAGGGTAAAAGAAAAATTTTGGCTATATCCTAGCAACAAGGTGCTTCTGACAGAGGGGACAGACACAGAAACAAGTTTCTTTTTGGAAAAAACAACATCAAGAATGGCCATGAGTGTGCAGGTTTCTTTCAGGGTGAGAGGCAAGTCATTCAGAGAGAAATAGACCTGTAACTTCAGCGCAGTTTAACAGTCTCAAAAATAGTGCAGAAGAAAATAAGTCCTGAGTGGGTTAATGTCAGTTAGATAAGAGCTCCAGAAACAGAAGGCTATTGAAGAGGAGCTTTAAGAACCCATGTTAAGAAATAAATGAGCTGTGATAGTCATTTGTTTAAGAGCCTCATTGAGTCATTAACTAAAACAAATTGAATGCGGAAAAGAAACCAACTGTCCAGGCCTTTAAATTGAAAACAGGGTGATTCTTCACTGAGATTTGTGTATCTAGATTGTTGATCAAGGCAATAAGGTGGAACCTTTTTATTTCTGTTAATTTTAATAAGACTGTTTCAAATAGATGTTGTACTGCGTAAAAAGTTTTTGTTAGAATAAACTTTGTTTGTTAGAAATACATTGGAAGCTTGTGAGTTTAGTCACTGGCCACCCATATTAAACAAATTGTAAAAATAAAACTTATGGTCTATCAAGTCAGATTTCTCTTTGGGATCTGACCTGGCCAATATTTCCATCAGCTGGGATCATAACACTGACCGTGGTGCGTGCATCTGTGTGTGTGTTTGTGTGAGAGAGAGAAAACACAAGTGGGGGAAATAGTAAAGTAAATTAGTAACAGCCAAATTTGTTACACCGTGGTTAGCTATGCTGCACGGGGGAGGAGGAGAAAGTTTGAGAATGCAGTAGTTACAGGGGATTCAGTTGTAAGGGGAATAGATGAGTGTTTCTGTGGCCACAAACAAGACTCCAGGGACGTACATCGCCTCCATGGCAATAGGGTTAAGGATGTCTCAACAGTTACAAGACAACATCATCAGGGTCTACAGCCAGTGGTTATGGTACCAATGACATCGGTTTAAACAAAAGCAATGAGGTTCTAAAGGCAGAATATAAGGAGTTAGGAGGTAAATTGAACATTGGACCTCAAAGTTTGTGATCTCAGGGTTGCTACCAGTGCCACATGCAAAATAACATAGAAATTACAGAATAGATGAATACGTGGCTGGAAAGATTATACAAGGGGGTGGGTTTCAGATTCCCAGAACATGGCAATCAGCTTTGGGAGAGGTGGGACCAGTACAAACTGGACAGGTTATACCTGAGCAGAACCAGGACTGATATCCGAGGGCAAGTATTTGTTAGTGAGATTGTGACTAGTACAAACTAGAATGGGTGATGGGATCCGCCGAAGCAGGGTTAGAAGGGAAAGAGAACTAAGGACCACAATTTTAAAAAAAAAAACAGTAAAATATGAAAACCAGTTGACAGGGAATCAAGGGCAAGTAGCATATGGGGCCAAAGTACAAATAAAAGTGAGGCTGCTTAAAAATGGCGAAAAAGTCACCCGAAAGGCTATCTTTGTACACTAGCACAAAGCATTCCGAATAAGCTATTCGGACTAACAGCACAAATTGCGGTAAATGGACATGATCTCATGGTCACGAGAAGATTGGAACTGAGATACTTAACATTTAGGGATATTTGACCTTTTGCAAAGACAGGAGGGAAGAAAAAGGTAGTGGAGTAGTGTTAAAAAGAGATGAAATAAAAACAGTTGTGAGAAATGGTCATGGGATTAAATGATGTACAGTCCACTTGACTGGAGGTAAATAACAGCAAAGAAAAGAAGTCATTGGTAGGAATAGTGTATAGACCCCCAACAATAACCACGTTGTAGGAAAGTGAACAAATCAACAAATGATAACATGTTAAAAAGGATAGAGCAATAATTATGGGTGACTTTAATCTTGTTGATTGAGCCATATAAGTTGGAAAGGGTAGCTACAAAAATGAATTAATAGTATGCATTAGAGCTAGTTTCCTAGAGCAGTTTGCCATGAAGCCAACTAGGAACAGGTATCCTGGTAATAGGTAATGGTTAAATAGACATTAATAAATCACCTCTGAGTAAAAGATGCCCCAGGTAGTAGTGATCATAACATGAAAGAATTTAATTTTCAGTTTGAGTGTGAGAAGCTTGCATCGGAAATAACTGTCTAACATGAAGGGCATTACAGTGAAATGAGGATGGAGTTAACTAAAGTGGACTGGGCAAGCAGATGAGCAGGAAAAGCAGTAAACAAGCAGTAGTAGACATTTCAGGAAGTAATTCCCGACTCAACAAAAATATATTCCAGTAAGGCAGAAAGATTCTGAGAGGGATAAATCAACCATGGCTAACCAAGGACTTCAAGGATTGTATAAAGTTGAAAGATAAAGCATATACGGAGGCAAAAGTCAGTGATTAGCCCCAAAGTGGGATAAATTCAGAATCCAGTAAAGGAAATTTAAAAAAAAAATAAAATTAAAGGACAATCTCACAAGGAATATGAAAAACATCTTGTAAAGATATAAATTGGAAGAGAGAGGTCAAAGTGAACATGGACCCATTAGAAAATGAATCCAGGGAGGTAGTTATTCCATGTTGGAAATAGCAGCGGAGTTGTGCAGGTATTTTGCATCAGTCTTTATGGTGGATGATACTTCAAACATCCCGTTAATACTGAAGAATATGGGAGGGGGATTGAGTACTGTCATCATCACTAGAACAGTATTTTGCAAACTAATGGGGCTAAAGGCAAATAAGTCCCCCTGGTCCAGATGACTTGTATCTGAGGATCCTAAAAGTAGTAGCTTCAGAGTTAGTGGATGCATTGGTTGAAATTTTCCAGAAATCAATCCATGCAACAAAAGGAGGGAGGCAAAAAGCAGATAACTATGCTGATTAGCTGAACATTTATTGGAATCAAAGTAATAACGCATTTGGAAAATCAAGCCGAATTAGCAAGGCTTCATGAAAGGGAAATTGTCTGACAATTTTACGCAAGTTTTTCAAGAACTGAAAAGAGGGGAACCAGTAGATGTGCTGTATTTGAACTTCGAGAAGGCGTTCAACAAAATACTTTACAAATGGTTAAGTCATTAGATAAGAACTAATGGTATTGGAGGTAGTATATAGGCGTGGATGAAGAATTGTATAATGGGCAGGAAACAGCAAATGGGGATAGAGCGTTCTTTCAGGTTTGCAATGTGTAACCAATGGGGTTTCATCAGAATCAGTGCTGGGACAGCAACTATTTGCAATATTTATTAATGACTTGAGGAAAGAAGCAAGTGTACTGTATAGATATACAGAAAGCATCAATAAATAGAAAAACAGGTTGTGAGAGGGATACAGTTTATAGAGAGATATTGATTGGATAATTAAGTTCTCAGACACTTGGCAAATGGGGTATACTGTAATTGGGAAAATGTAAGGTTGTTCATTTTGTAAGGGAGAACAAAAGAACAATACTATTTAAACTGCAGAAAGCTGCAGTATAAAAGGACTTCAGGATGCTTGTGTATGAAACAAAAAACTAGCACACAGGTGCAGCAGCTATTCAGGAAAGCTAATGGTACATTGGCACTTATTTCTAGGGAGTCGGCATATGAGAGGAAGAACCTCCCCCTCCTCTCTCTCCTGCACTCTTCGCGCCCCCCCACCCCCACCTTTTTGGTGTTAGCGTTGCCCTTGCTTCCAATATTCAATTAGCCACACAGGTGCTTTCCTGATAGTGGGAAAAAAAAACCCTTCATAAAGGTGTCTTTATTTTCTGTCTCACTGGAAATAGATTTTGTCTATTTATTCTATCCAGGCCACTCCTCAGCCTCCGACTCTCCATGGAAAACCTCTCCCTATCGCTCAAACCCTCCAACCCTGGCAACATCCTTGTAGATGTTTTCTGCAGCCTTTCAAGTTTCACAACAACTTTCCAATAGGAAGGAGACCAGAATTTCAAGCAATATTTCAGAAGTGGCCCAACCAACGTCCTGTACAGCTACAACATGACCTCCCAACTCCTGTACTCAATACTCTGACCAATAAAGGAGAGCATACCTATCGTATCTACCTGTGACTCCACTTTCAAGGAGCTATGAACCTGCACTCCAAGGTCTCTTTGTTCAGCAATACCTCCTAGGACCTTACCACTAAGTGTATAAGTCCTGCTAAGGTTTGCTTTCCCCAAATGCAGTATCTTGCATTTATCTAAATTTAACTCCATCTGCTACTTCTCAGCCCATTGGCCCAGTTCAGAGAAAGTACACTGGGATGATTCCTGATTTGGAATGAGTGTCTGAGGAGCAAGGGCTTAAACAGGTTGGGACTCTGCTCACAGGAGTTCAGAATGAGAGATGATCTCAATGAAACATATTCTTGAGGGACTTGACAGGGTAAATGCTGGGAGAGTCTCTGATCAGAGGGAACAGTTTCAGAATACAACGGTGTCAATTTAAGACTGAAATGAGGATAAATGTTTTCTCTGAGGGTTGTGATTCTTGGAACTCCTGGCCACAGAGCTGTGAGCAGAATCCTTCTGCATATTTAAGGCAGGGATAGATTGATTTTTGATCAGTGGGGTAATTGAGGCAGAAATCAGTGGGAGAAAAGCAGGAAAGTGGGTATAAGGAATATCAGATCAGCCATAATCCTGCTGAAAGGTGGCAGAAGCAAGCTCAAGGGGCTGAATGGCCTACTCCTCTTCCTATCTCTTACGGCCAAGTGCCGTCACTTTGACAGTATTTCTGCACTAGTGGCTGATTAAGGTGTGTGCCCCTGATGTTCTTGAGTATTTTGCGTTGATGAGTACCCTGGTTGAGGAAAGAGGTGGGGCAGGGGCAGCTTCTGCTGTGATTCTTAGGTGCATTTATTGAGTAAATGATGTTCTTGTCTCCTGAGCATTTCCAGCGTTTTCTGTTGTTTTAATCTCTTAGTTTGATTCTTGAAATTACTAAAATGCTGTCAGTTTGACCTGCTTAAATCATCCTCAGTGTTGCAGCAGTCTAAATTCCTTGAATTATTAAAAGTGGTAAAAAGAAAACTGGGCTGGGTTTGAACAGGTGTGTAAAATATTCTTGTCATGTGAGTACTCGAATAGAATTGGAGAGAAAGAATCTTGTGTATTAAGCAATCACTTTTTAAAATTGATTTGAGCCTGTTAATACAACACACTTGCTGTTTTATTCATTTGGCCAATAGCACTTTGTATTGGTCATATAATATATGAACTGATGGTAACTGTGTGCCAAAAAACAAACAATCTTTAATCCTGTTTAAAAGCAGTCCAGTTGGTGCACTAGAGGACATTAGTGCATCTGTAGTTGCCTCATGGTTTTATAGCTTGAAGGCAACTTCACTGAAGTAAACAATGTAAACTTTCAGAGCTTTGGGGTTAAAGCAGAAGAATAAGACTTGCTGGTTTGCTGTACAGAGAGATGGCACAGGCTTGATGGATTAATTGCCTCCTTTGTTCACATGCAGCACATTGTCGAATGAGTACTTCACAGTTTAATTCAGATGGGAGATAGGTAATTGTCATTGTTTTGAAATGGGAAACTTTAACGGACCACCTTTTGAGAACCTCTGCTGGTAAGACTTACTTGACTGAAGGCCATAACTTTTACAACATCAGCTAATTGTGCATTTCATTGAAATGTCCCTCTCTCTACTCGGTCTCGTACCCACTAGAGGCAATTAACATGTTTGTTCATCTGAGTTTTTACAACATGGCTGGTAACAAAACTTCATGGGACCCCTTAATTTGACCCCAAATGACATCATACCATACCAGAGTTAGACTCTTGATAACTTAACAATTTGAATCCAGTTGTTGCTTGGTTAACTTAGTTTGCTTTTAACTGCATCGTGAAATGTTGTAAAACTTTGGGTTTTTCTGAATTGCTTGTAATTTACAGTAGAAGGTGATTGAAAGATTCACAAGGCGTATTTATTTTGAAAATTATTTAGTGAGGTGGATCCATTGAATCTGCTGTTAGAATGTGAACTACCTCTTAAGGAGAAGCTGGCCTTCCAGCTCTGACTCCAGCTTCGTGCAGTTTCCTTGTCTAGCCCTTTTATTTGTCAAATAGTATCTGGATTTATGTGTACAATACTTTAGTTTTTCCTGGATGTTAAATGAAGGCATTAATTAATATGTTGGATATGATATTGGATGGGTGTGATATATATTTATAGGAGATATATATTTCCTTTCTGCCAATTCTTCCTTGGTTTATGTTTGGAAAAGCATAATTTATAGTTTCTGACTAGACTACTTGACTTTTAACAGTCTGTCTTGATGGTGCGATTGATAATACTTTTGCAGGCAGGGATGAGACTGTAAAAGGATTTGGAAACCAGAGTGAGGATTTTAATGCTGACCCGTTACTGAACTCAAATGGAGCTTAGACTTGGTGTGAGTTAGGACATGGGCAGCATTGCTTCAAACAAGCTCAGATTTATGAACAGAGGAACGTTGGAACTTGGCCTGCAGTTCATTGGAAGAGCAAAGTTTGGATGCGACAAAGGCAGGAATATGGATTCTAACAGCACATGAGCGAAGGCAAGGTAAAGTCTGGTGAGAGTCCAGAGGTGGAGGGAAGGAATCTGATCATAAGGTCACAAGCTCATTGCAGGTAAAACATGACACTTAGGTTGTTAACAGTCTGATTCAGCTTCAGACAATCACCAGGGAGAGAGCAAAGTTTGTGGTGGGGATTGAAGGAACTTACTTCAACCTTCCCAAACTTCAGTGGAGGAAATTTGTGTTTATTCAGCACTAGATAGTGGATACATATCTTAATATTTTAGAGACAATAAGTTCCAGACTTAATCCCAGGATGTTCGGTTTCTCTTGACCATTGTATCCTCTAGTTGTGGTAAAAATCTTGTGAATCATTATACTTTTCCCTCTTTATCCTCTTCATAAAATGGAGATCATAACTGACAGACCTGCTGAGTGTGTTTTCTTTAAAATGAAGGTGAATGCGACATGGGAACACAGAGATCATGGTTAATCTGATAGTGAGTGACCTTTAATTCCATTTTGCTGCCTGTATGCACCCCTCCTCTATAACCTTTGTTTCCTTTGTAGCTCAAAAATCTGTTTAACTTGGACTTGAATTGATTGATTGGCCCAACCTCCAGTGCTCTTTGACAAAGAGAATTGAAAAGATTAATGACCTGCTGACAGAATAAATTCCCTTTTATGTCCATCTTAGTACGAGGTTCTTTATTTTGAAGGTTTACCCCAGTTTCTAGATTCTGAGAGAGGAAACATCCCCTCAGCATACCATCACATTTTCTCAAATGAAGTCTGTCAAGATCATGACTTTCCGTAGCATTTAAGTAGTGTTACATTCAATTTAAATATTTATTTAGAAGGAAAATTTCTGGATCATTCATTTTTCAGAAGTTATTTTATTGGATATGCTCCTTTATCACCTGCCCTGTCGATCCAACTTGTTATTATCGACGACTTTACCTCTTAGGTTCTAATAGTGTGTGTTTTTGCAGGAGAAAGTGGATTCACAGCATGCTCACGGCATGCAAGAATTGGAATTCATTCAAGGACAGCCTGCAACAGAAGAAGCAAGAAGATGTGTTGATGGGTGGCTGAAAGTACCAGGTATCTATCTTCTGGCAATTTATTTCTGACTATAATTTTTGTTGGGCCATAATATGGCTCGCTGAGGAGAAGGAGAACCTGGGTGTTGTGGTTGGGGTTGGGTTGAAAACAGGGGATGGGAAGAGGAACCAGCTGCACACAAATTATTTAGCAATAATAATAGTGGCCACCGGGTAATCTGAGATAAACACTTTTCCAAACCTTTCCACCAGAGCCTTGGAATCAACTGGAGCAAGCAAAGAGAAGCAAAACCTACAGGAATAAAGAAACACTCCCGAAAATTTCTGTCCAATACCGCCCCCTTGGTCGTTGAAATCAATCACATTGGCCAAGTGTTATTCCTTAAGGCACTTGTTTATTATTTGATTGAGATGTGGATGTTCCTGGCAGGGTCGGTGTTTATTGTCCAGCACTAATTGAAGTTCACAGCTGCCTTTTGAAGTACTGTTTTACAAGTACACCAATAGTGTTGTGAGGAAGGAAGTCCCAGGGCTTCAATCCAGAGACAGCAAAGAAATGGTCAACATGGTATGAGATTAAAAGCAGAACTGTAGCAATTCAAAAGGTGGCTCACCACATCGTCTTATCGATGACAATTCCAGGAATGTCAGATAGGAATTTTCAGGAGTATTTCTTTTTCCTTTTAGACTTGAGAGTTGCTTTTGCTTATTTCAGTTGACTCTAAAGCTGCTGTTTCACTATGATGGTCTATTGGTCTTTTCCTGCTTTTTACTTTTGTGTAATAATATGGATAGGTTCTCCTGCCCACCAT
This sequence comes from Chiloscyllium plagiosum, assembly GCF_004010195.1. Classification (NCBI taxonomy): domain Eukaryota; kingdom Metazoa; phylum Chordata; class Chondrichthyes; order Orectolobiformes; family Hemiscylliidae; genus Chiloscyllium; species Chiloscyllium plagiosum. The sequence goes on from NC_057712.1 coordinate 43,212,146, forward strand.
CTGTCTCCTCTTTTAACTCGGTAATCCACATTGCGACCAAAGAAAGATAATGATTTGCTTTGTCCTAATTCATTGAAAACTAACTGTCCATTCTTTTCAAAGATTCACAATGACCTATTATGTATTTCCAGCTTTGCTTTTATTTCACATTTCAAACAGTTGTTAGATTCATTTGATGCATCGTAACTTGCTGAACTTAAAACAAAGTTTTTGATAGCTTGTTCTGTAACCTGTTGCTTTTTATCTTGCCTTTGGCATTTGGTTCTTTGCCCAGATATGGGTGAAGGCTGTAATAAGAAGAGGAGCTGAATGACTCTGACTCTGGTGGAACCTTGTGCGTGATATCAATATCCCATACCCTCCTTGAATCTACCCACCTGCCAATACCTTGCCTCAATTTGTGATTGGAGAAAAATTTCTAATTAGTAGGAGTGTCCAACTGACATAATTTGAAGATCCTAAGCATGCAGCAAAAAGACTTCCTTCGTTTCTCATGCATTATGCTACAAAAGGCTGGCTGGAGGAAACTCCAAAAGTTTTACTTCCTGGGGCAGGAAACAACTTAACAACCACATATTTGTCTTTTGCCAAAAAGATTGTGGACCTGGATGAAGCCTTTGGGGATGCTTAAATTTACTGTGTGGTGGTAAACTTCGAAACCTTACATCTTCGATTTGCTTGCTACTTCCTGTTGCATAGCTTATTGTGTTATGTAGAAGTTGGGAGGTCATGCTGTGGCTGTACAGGACATTAGTTAGGTCACTTTTGGAACAGTGTATTCAATTCTGGTCTCCCTGCTTTAGGAAAGATTGGTTTATTGTCATGTCTAGCAAAGTACGGTGAATAGCATTTTTAATGAGCAGTACAGGCAGATCATGATGAACAAGGATGTAAAGATCAGAGAGACTAAGACAGAGACACACAAATTACATTACACAGGGTGTGCACTAGGCAAGAGCATGTTAGCAAGGTCAGCATTATTTGAGGCTAGAGAGTCCATGCATTAGTCTACAGCCAGGAAGAAGCTGTTCTTGAAGCTGCTGGTGCGTGATCAGGCTTCTGTATCTTTTTCCTGATGGAAGGGTTGTAGGAGATCATTACTGGGGAGGAGTCTGTCATGATGTTGGCAGCCTTTCCGTGACAGTGAGCCATGTAAATGGAGTCCATGGATGGAAGATTGTCTCCCGTGATTAGTCAGGGCTGTGTACACCACCTTCTGTAGTTTCTTATGGTCCTGGGCAGAGCAGTTGCCATACCAAGCTGTTATGCATTTGGACAGTATGCTTTCAATAGTGCATCTGTAGTAGTTGGTGAGCCTGAGCCACTTGAGGAAGAGGTGTTGTTGGTGCCGCCTTGACTGTCGCATCCACATGTGAAGCCCAGGACAGATTGTCCATTATCGTCACTCCGAGGAACTTGATACTCTTCTTCCTCTCAACCTCAGTTCCGTTGATATAGATGGGGGAGTGTGATGTTGTGAAGCTTGAGAGTTCAGAAAGGATTTACAAGGATGTTGCTGGTGTTGGAGAGGCTGGGGCTATTTACCTTGGATTGTTAGGCTGCGGGGAGAGGTTTATAAAATCATGAGTGAATGGATTGGGTCAGTAGTCAAGATTCTTTCCCTAGGTTGGGGGAGGGTATAGGAGCAATGTGAGAGAGGACAGATTTAAAAGGGACCTAAGGGACACCTTTTTCATGCAGAGGGTGGTGCATGTGAATGAGCTGTCAGAGGAAGTGGTGGAGCCTAGTACAATCGTGATATTTAAAAGCTATCTGGATGGGTATGAGAGACTAAGGGGAGAGGTTTATAAAATTGAGGGGCATGGATAGGGTAAATAGAAAAGTTATTTTCCCCAGGTTGGGGGAGTCCAAACTAGAGGGCATAGGTTAAAGTGAGAACCAAAAGAATTAAAAGGGACCTGAGGGGTACCTTTTTTTTCACGCAGATGGTGGTGTGTGTATGGAGCAACCTGCCAGAGGAAGCTATGAAGATGGGTACAATAACATTTAAAAATTATCTGGATGGGTATATAAATAAGAAGGGTTTTAAGGAACATGGGCCACCAGAGAAGGCGATGGTCGAGTGGTATCATCACTTGAGTATTAATCCAGAAACGCAGAATAATGTTTTGGAGACCTGGGTTTGAATCCCGCCATGGTAGATGGTGAGATTTGAATTCAGTTTAAAGAAAAAATCTGGAACTAAGAATCAACTGATGGGGGGATCCAAGATGGCGGCATCCTGTTGGGATTGCGTTTGCTGGATTTCACGCTGCAACACTGACACAACAGAGCTAGAACCCATTGCAACCGCTTTACTGTGAGTAAAAACACAGTTAAGGAGTTAGAAACCCAAAAAAAATCGGCTTACCTTTGTCGTTGCAATTGGAGAATGCCAATAAAAGGAAGAAGCTCACCCAGGGCTGGGGCTACAGCCCAGCCGTCTGAAGCAGCGGACTCGCTTACTCACTGCACCCTGGTTGAGGAGCTGACCAAATCTTGAGAGGTCGTGGGGAGGCACATCCAGGAAAAAAATCGAAGAGAAGTTGGCTCCTATGTCTGCCAGAAGAAAGAGCCTAAGCGTTGTTGGCATAACGGAGGCGACGGAAAGCGAGCAGCTGGTGGAGTGTATCCCGGAGTTCCTTGGGGTGGATGTTGAGAAGGGAAGGATAACAAAGCGCCCACTGGACTGTGGTACAAAAGCCAGGTGCAGATCACTGACCACATCCTATCCTGGTAAGGTTCCATTATTATAAAGACAAGCTGAGGGCAAAGGAACCCTTGAGAGTCCAGGGGAGGGATTAGAGGGTGTTGGTATGTGGCGGCTCCAGGGGTCGTGTTTTTTCCAGACATCTGTGCAGCAGTGGTCCGATAAAGGAAGTCCTACGATGGCGTCAAGAGGAGATTGAGAGAACTTGGGATCCTGTATCCTCGAAGATATCCAGCGGTGCTTCGGATCAATCTTAATGGATCCATACATTTGTTCGACTCGCTCGAGAAAGCGAAGAACTTTGTGGACAAGTTGACTTAAGTCAAGCAGCCAAATAGATATAGTGGACAGAGCTGTTTGGGTTTGTTTTTCTTTGAAAAGGACTAATGGAGTCCTCTTTCTGGTAATAAGTTGCTTGAAATGATATCCGGGATGAATAGAATATTTATCTTTAATCACTAAGTTATGTTCAAGGATGGGTGACATTTATTTTTAGTTTACTTGTCCCTTGTACTGACTTTGCTCCTGTGATTTTTTTTCTCTACCGGGTGGTCAGTGTATCTGGCGCAACCCTAGCTGGTAGGAGCTGAGAAGGCATTTGGGATGGTAAGTCGGGTTGTGGGGGGGGGGTAAATCACTCCAATCAGTGCCTTTGGCAATTTTCTTTTTTGTACACAGCAAAACTGAAAAACAAAACAGTTTTTGTGAGATTTGTTGGCTGTCGTTATTTTAGTCTGTGTAGTTTTTGAGTTTTGTGGATTCTTTTGCATGAAAGCTCAGCAATCTGTAGTTCGGGTTCTTCCTCTCTGGAGTCTAAATGGTGCTATAGAAGGTTATGGCTAAGGATGTGCTTAAGTAGTGCACCTGGAATATTAAGGGTACTCATTTGCCAGTCAAGAGGAAGAAGGTACTTTCCAGCCTTAAAAGGGAGAGGGTGGATGTTGCCTTATTACGAGAAACATACTTGGAAAATGCAGAGCATTTGAAGCTGCAAAAAAAATGGGTTTAGTTTTCATCTTTCAATATAAGAAGTCGGGGGTGGCCATTTTAGCTAGGAAGAATCTGCCATTTAAGTTATTAGAGTGCATTAAAGACACACACGGGAGATTTTACAATCCTTAAAGCTTTGATACATGGGGAAGAATACGGGATCTTAAATGTTTACTGTCCTCTGGCCCACCCCCTTAAATTTTTGACAGACACGCTTTCTAGACTGGCTAACCTTGCATCTTAACATATTATCATAGGAGGGGATTTCAGTTGTCTCATCGACCCTACAGTAGACAGATTGCCCAAAGGCTTGCCAATATCATCTTTGCAATCTAAACAATGAAGGCATTTGTGTGCTGAATTTTGGGTTGGTAGATGTTTGGAGGCACCTGTACCCTACTGGTAGAGACTTCACATTCTTTTCGAGCTCACATATGCCACCAGGATTGATCTTTTTCTGACCCCTGCAGCACATCTGGGTTCGATGGCATAATGTACAATTGGCAATATCCTATTTCCAATCACGCCCCAGTGTATTTAATCATTAAGAGTACGTCAAGGGCTGTTTGAGCATGGGGATAACCCAGGCAAGTACCTAGCATACCTTGCTAAGAAAAGGAGCGCCCCGCAAGCCTTTACCTCGATCAGAGAAGTCACTGGAAATTTGACTTACAATTCTAAAAGGGTTAATGCAGCTTTCTGGAAATTTTCCTCTGAATTATACCAGTCTGAAAGCTAAGAGCAGGCGGGTTAGGGTGGAGTCTTTTTTTTTAAAGAATTTGGATCTACCGGGAGTGACCCCTGAACAAGAGTCTCTCCTCGATGCCCCATTGTCAGGGCAAGTGGTGCAGGAGGCTGTGAGACAGCTCCAGAATGAAAAGGCGCTGGGTCCTGACGAACTTCCCAGTGAATTTGAGAATATTGTCAGGGCTTAGTATGTTTAATGACTCACATAGTCGTGGCCTCCTCCCACCATTTCCAGGAGAACCGAACATCTCCCTCATCCTTAAAAAAGGAAGGCCCCGGAGGATTGTGCTTCCTATAGGCCCATTTCACTCCTGAATGCCGACTTCAAAATCCTTTCTAAGACTCTGGCATTAAGGCTAGAAACTGCACTGCCCAGCATTATTGAGGAGGACCATTCGGGGTTCATAAAAGGTTGCAGGTCAACAGATAATGCCAGAAGATTACTTAATGTGTTCCAAGTATGTCAACAGTACCGGGATTGGTGATCTCCTTAGGTACGGAAAAGGCATTTGACAGGGTCGAGTGGCCATATCTTTTTTATACTCTGCACCGTTTTGGCCTGGGATAGACCTTCATCAGGTGGGTCCAGGTTTTGTGTAGCGATCCTCTTGCCACCATCCTCACTAATGGTATACGGTCAAGCAATTTTAATATTTGCAGGGTCAGTCGATAGAGCTGTCCCTTCTCACCATTGCTTCTCACATTGCCTCTGCCAGTGGCTCAATCACCAATACACAGGGATCCCAATATAACCGCTCCAGAAGTGGGGTCGAAGTCACAAAAGGTCGCACTGTATGCAGATGACATTCTTGTCGTCTTATCAAACCCAACAGTCTCAGTCCCACACCTGACGCAATGCATCAATGTACTAAGTGGCTTCTCTGGTTATAAGGTCAATTTTGCGCAGTCAGAGGCCATGCCCATGAATGGTCTCCTGAGAGTGCCTGATCCTGAGGCGGATCTCTGTACCCATTTAGATGGTCGCGGGAGGGCTTTCTCTACTTAGATATATTTGTTGCTCCCATTTTTAATTGGCTATTTAAAGCCAATTTTCCCCATTTATCCAACAGAATCCAGCAGGATTTTCGTAGATGGGAGGTGCTTCTGAACTCTTGGTTAGTTCGGATAGCCCTCATTAAAATGAACATTCTGCCTTGCCTGTTGTATCCTATGTGAATGCTACCTCTGCTTTTTACGAAGCAAACATTTAGAAGACTGAATGACTGGTTCAGTTCCTTTATCTGGTATCAAAAGTGGCCTCTAATTAAATTGACTAAGTTGCAGTTACCTTACAGAGTTGGAGGAGTGGGTCTCCCAGATATCAAAAACTATCAGTTAAGCTTGTTGCTATCTTGCGTGAATGATTGGGCTCGGGTGGACCCTCATTGAAGCATCTCTGGCAAGATGCCCCCTTATTAGCCTGCTGCTTTTAGACAAAATGAGAACAGTTAAGGAATATTGCCATAGCCCAATAGTCATCAATACTGTCCAGGCATGGAGGGCAATGCACCAGGGTGAGGGCAATATTACCAAAACATCATTTTTGACACCCATAGTTGATATGCTGGGCTTTCAGCCAGGGACGATGAATTCTGGGTTTAAACTATGGGCAGTTAGGGGCGTGTCTTGCCTGAGTGATTTATTCGAAGGAGACATATTGATGTCCTTTGACCAGTTGACTTGAAAATATGAATAGCTGGGTAGGGACCTCTTTTGTTTCTTTAAATTAGAAATTTCATACAAAAAGAGAACACACTTCGAACTGATCCTTGTATGTTTGACATGGAAAAGAGGGTGTTCAGTGCTAAGGGTACATTATCTGCTAGGTGCACACAAAGAAAGGCTTTTCAGGATCCTTACTTTTTGTGCAAGAAAGAACATTCTATTAGGGTGGGTGTCAGAAAATCCCCGGGGCTGGTGGGCTGGCATAAGCTAGTCATGGAGTACATCCCCTTGGACTGACTTAGGAGTTTGGTGCATCATAAAACTGAGAATTTCAATCAGACGTGGTGGCCCGTTTTGGGCTCCCTGGATACAGATTTGTCCGGCGTACTAATAAGTGCCTTTATAGCCATGGCAATTCTATGTAATGAATCTGATATCCAGCGGGGGGGGGGAAATACGAACATATGAATACGGATAAACTCATGCGCTTGATGATTGAGGACTATTGCTTTGTTTTGCTGAGTTGTGTTATGGCTATTATCATTATTATTGTTGTTAGATTTTCCTTTTTTAGCTTAGTTATTTATGTAATTTTTAACATTCATTTGAATTGTTTGGTTTTGTATTTGTAATATTCAAAAGAAAAAGTTTATTTTTTAATAAAAATATTTTGTTAAAGTCATCTGATGACCCTAAAACCTACTGTCAATTGTTAGAAAAACCTATCTGGTTCACTAATGTCCTTCAGGGAAGGAAACCCGCCATCCTTACCTGGTCTGGCCTACATGTGACTCTATAGCAATAGCAATGTGGTTGACTCTCAACTGCCCTCTGAAATGGCCTAGTATCTGTCACTAGAAAGTCACAACAAAGAAATAAAACTAAGACGGACCACCTGGCATTGATCCCGCAAGTGGACTGCAGTGATTCAAGAAGGCAGCTCGTCACCACCTTCTCAAGGGCAAATACGGATAGGCTGTCAGTGCTGGCCAGCCAGCAACACCCAAGTCCCACAAATGAATTTTTTTTAAAAATGCTGGCAAATTGGGCAAGATCAGTTTAGGGTATCTGGTCAGCATGGATGATTGGATCAAAGGGGTCCAGTTCCATGTTGTACATCGCTATGACTCTGAGTTCCAGAGACTCTCAAACCTCAGAACAAATTCCTCCTCAACTCAATCTTCGGCTGAGGAATAGGACCCATTTGCTGTGTCCACTTTTCTTGTTTATCTCTCGAGTTTTTTATTGCTCATATGTGCTGAAATCCAGCCTCAGCGCAAACCCAGAGTGGCAATCTCCTGGCTGGTGTGGCCTCAGCGTGACCTCCAGCTGCGAGATGATTCCAGAGTGGTCTCCCAGCTTCGAGATCCTTCAGATGAAGCCTGGCAGGAGGCAAGGTGCCAGTGTGGATTGGGTTAGAAGAATTCAGAACTTTTCATTTCTTCTTAAAACTTTACTCCTATAATCTATGATGCTTTTCTTTCTTTATTTTGCTATTTTGTTTCCCTGCTAAGAATTTGTCCTTAAGAATTTGAACCTAGGTACCTTTGTACCAAAGAGAGCGCGATATGTGGTATTTGAGTACATGTGACAATAAAGCTAATTCTAAGATTAAATTCTGAATTGGCACCCTTTATTTGGAGAGTATGCCTTCTGATCCTAGACCGTCCCATGGGGGAAACATGCTCTCAGCGTTTATCCTGTTAAGCCTGCTAAGAATCTTGTACAATTCAACAAGATCACATCTCATTCTTCTAAATTCCAGAGAGTAGAGTCCCAAACTGTTTAGCCTTTGCTCAAAAGGCAGTCCCACCATACCGGCGATCATGTCGTGAACCTTCTTTGAACTGCTTTCGGTGAAATGATATTCTTTGACTAAGGGGGCACAAACTGCTGACATACTCCAGATGTGGTCTCTCCAGTGCCTTGTACATTTGCAGCAAGACCTCTCCACTCTTACACTCTGACCCCCTGGAAATAAGGGTCAACATTCCATTTGCCTTCCTGTGCGAGTTTCTGTATGTTGTGCACAAGCATCTCCAGTCCCTTTGCAGATTTCTGCTGTTTTTATCCTTTTAAATAATACTTTTTTGTCTCCCTACCAAAATTAACAACTTTGCAATTTCCCACATACTCCACTTGCTGATTTTTTTTTACCTACTCACATATCACAATTTAATTTGTGAACTGTTTGTATCCCTCTTGCAATCTGCCTTTCCACTAATTTTTGTGTTGTCTGGTCCCACAGCTTTGATGAGACAACCAGTGTAAATCATATTATTCAACAGTCTTGCGCATGAATTCTTTGAAAGTGCATCAAGAGCAATGTGATCATTATCCTAAAGGTTGCATTTCATGAATTGTTTGGGGTCAGTGGTGCAAGTGTGTAGATGGATATTATAGAGGCCATTTTAATGGATGCACCTCTCCCACATATTGAGAACAAATTTCCAATCCTGGCAGATCCATTATTTGTTCAACCAATTTCTCCATCACCTGACCCCACAGTGATTTCTTGTATGGTGCCCAGGCGCAACCTTGATTTTTAGGATTCTGACCATCTCTTACCCCAGATGCATGGTTCCTCGGGATGAGTTCTCAAGACAAATTGCTGATAGGTTTTAGGTGGTGAAATAATACCAATTGGATATGAAATGTACCCTCACCCCCATCAGCCCAGAATTTTCCTTCCACTTTAGAAGAAAACAAAAGATTGTAATTTAAAGCTTTTTATTTAAGCAAATGTAAGAACATTGAAAACATTTACTAAACACACTTTTTAGAAATGAAAATCATGCAAAGAACTCAGATGATTTTCTCTCATGCCTGGTGTCTAGTTTTGTTGGCATAGCCAAGATGCTGAACCACTTTAGTGAGTGGTTAAGTGTAATTGTCTAATTAGTAAATTCTACATATGGCTCAAAGTGATTTACAGGAGGAGGAGAAAGGAAAATACGTAAGCTCTCCAAAAAATAAAACAGGGTGATGAGCTCCCTAAAGGCCTTCCTCACCACAGCTCACAGGCAGCTAGAATCACATTGGGACAGGAGACTGGAACATTGTGTGTGGAAGACATATGCTAGAAATGTTAAAGTGCTTCAGCATTTGTTGTTTCTGGTGTTAATTTATACATATTGTGGTTCAGAATTTGATGCAGACCAAAGTACTGTTAAGACATTCTTGGTATTTTGTTACTTTGAATGGATTTTTGTTTTGGATTTATTTGGAAAGTGAATATATATAATCAACACCTGAGATGTGATTACATTAAGATGAAGAGGTCAATGAGTGAGAGAGAGATTTAGGCTCTTAACCAGTAAGACCTCTACTTTCATACAAAGAGTATGATTGTTTAATTTTTCATGGTTATAGGGCGAGCCCCACAGGAGACAATGACAGTTTTGAGTAATTGAACATAAGCAGATAAACAGGGAACAACAAAATGTATTACAGTCTTTAGTGATCTGGTCCTCTGTGCATCTTTAATTTTTTTTCCTCAAAATGGTTTGCATTTTACAAATATATATTCTCTTATATACTCACACAAATATATACACAACTCACAAAATAACAAATCAATGTAGATTCATTATAAAGCTAAACATTAATTAAAATACATTTAGGGTCAAAAACCAGTGCAATATCATTGGCAATAATAAACAATTCATTATTTCTTGTAATTGCCCATTCTTAAAGAAATATAAATCGGGTTTTAATTCAAAACAGTTAAAATATTGCAAAAGTAAAAAGACTGAAGACAGAAAAGATGTGCAGAACCGTTTGAAGACCTAGCCAAACAATTCAGTTGAAGTATTCATCATTCTGCCAATGATTGGATAAATGATTGGTTTGCTTAGTTATTTTTTTCCTCAAAATGGTTTGCACCTTTACATAAATATATCCTCTCTCACACTCGCTCTCCTTCTTACACTCAGTTTCATTCACAGTGTCACTCACACACAAACTCTCAGTCTCGCGCACACTGTCTCAATCTCAGTCTGGAATAGAGTGGTACTGGAAAAGCACAGCAGGTCAGGCTGCATCCAAGGAGCAGGAAAATCAATGTTTCGGGCAAAAGCCCTTCACTCAGTCGCACACAATCTCATTCACAGTCTCATTCTGATTCTCTCACTAACAGGCTCACTGACTTCACACATGCACACTCACATGTGGCCTCACTCACAGACCCCCTCGAATACAGCAATTCAATATAAATTTATTATAAAGTCAGTGTCATAGAGATGTACAGCACGGAAACAGACCCTTTGGTCCAACCCGTCCAAGCCAACCAGATATCCCAACCCAACCTAGTCCCACCTGCCAGCACCCAGCCCATATTCCTCCAAACCCATCCTATTCATATACCCATCCCAATGCCTCTTAAATGTTGCAATTGTACCAGCCTCCCCCACTTCCTCTGGCAGCTCATTCCATACACGTTCCACCCTCTGCGTGAAAAAGTTGCCTCTTAGGGCTCTTTTATATCTTTCCCCTTTCACCCTAAACCTATGCCCTCTAGTTCTGGACTCCACCCCAGGGAAAATACTTTGTCTATTTACCCTATCCATGCCCCTCATAATTTTGTAAACCTCTATAACGTCACCCCTCAGCCTCCAACGCTCCAGGGAAAACAGCGCCAACGTGTTCAGCCTCTCCCTATAGCTAAAATCCTCCAACCCTGGCAACATCCTTGTAAATCTTTTCTGAGCCCTTTCAAGTTTCACAACATCTTTCTGATAGGAAGGAGACCAGAATTGCACACAATATTCCAACAGTGGCCTAACCAATGTCCTGTACAGCTGCAACATGACCTCCCAACTCCTGTACTCAATACTCTGACCAATAAAAGAAAGCATACCAAATGCCGCCTTCACTATCCTATCTACCTGCGACTCCACTTTCAAGGAGCTATGAAACTGCAGTCCAAGGTGTCTTTGTTCAGCAACACTCCCTAAGACCTTACCATTAAGTGTATAAGTCCTGCTAAGATTTGCTTTCCCAAAATGCAGCACCTTGCATTTATCTGAATTAAACTCCATCTGCCACTTCTCAGCCCATTGACCCATCTGGTCCAGAACTTGTTGTAATCTGAGGTAACGCTCTTCGCTGTCCACTACACCTCCAATTTTGGTGTCATCTGCAAACTTACTAACTGTACCTCTTCTGCTTGAATCCAAATCATTAATGTAAATGACAAAAAGTAGGGGACCCAGCACCAATCCTTGTGGCACTCCACTGATCACAGGCCTCCAGTTTGAAAAACAACCCTCCACCACCACCCTCTGTCTTCGACCTTTAAGCCAGTTCTGTATCCAAATGGCTAGTTCTCCCTGTATTCCATGAGATCTAAGCTTGCTAATCAGTCTCCCATGGGGAACCTTGTTGAACGCCTCACTGAAGTCTATATAGATCACATCTACCGCTCTGCCCTCATCAATCCTCTTTGTTACTTCCTCAAAAAACTCAATCAAGTTGGTGAGACACGATTTCCCACGCCATGTTGACTATGCCGAATCAGTCCTTGCCTTTCCAAATACATGTACATCCTAACCCTCAGGATTCCCTCCAACAATTTGCCCACCACCGAGGTCAGGCTCACTGGTCTATAGTTCCCTGGCTTGTCCTTACCGCTCTTCTTAAACAGTGGCACCACATTTGTCAACCTCCAGTCTTCCGGCTCCTCACCTGTGACTATCGATGATACAAATATCTCAGCAAGAGGCCCAGCAATCACTTCTCTAGCTTCCCACAGAGTTCTTGGGTACACCTGATCAGGTCCTGGGGATTTATTCACTTTTACCTGTTTTAAGATATCCAGCACTTCCTCCTCTGTAATATGGACATTTTGCAAGATGTCACCATCTATTTCCCTACAGACTTTATCTTCCATATCCTTTTCCACAGTAAATACTGATGCAAAATAGTCATTTAGTATCTCCCCAATTTTCTGCGGCTCCACACAAAGGCTGCCTTACTGATCTTTGAGGGGCCCTATCCTCTGCCTAGTTACCCTTTTGTCTTTAATGTATTTGTAAAACCCCTTTGGATTCTCGTTAATTCTATTTGCCAAAGCTAATTCATGTCCCCTTTTTGCCCTCCTGATTTCCCTCTCAAGTATACTCCTACTTCCTTTATACTCTTCTAAGGATTCACTCGGTCTGTCCTGTCTATATGTTTCCTTCTTTTTCTTAACCAAACCCTCAATTTCTTTCGTCATCCAGCATTCCCTATACCGACCAGCCTTTCCTTTCACCCTAACAGTAATATATTTTCTCTGGATTCCCATTATTAGTTGAACTTCAATTTTAAAAAAAGTTAAGATCAAAAATCAGTGCAACATCACTGGCAATAATAAATATTTCTATTATTTCTTATAGTTGCCCTTTATTCAACGCATGTCAATGAGTTTATATCCAGATGAGTTTTAGCCACTGAAAAAATACACATTTTGAAGGCAAGAATGATGTGTTGAAGAATTTAAAGGGCCAAGCCAAACGCTTTAGTTGAAGTATTCATTATCTGGCCAATGATTGCATAAATGGCTGGTTTGCTTGTTTTTTTTTCCCATAAGGCTTGCACTTTCCAAACACTTATTTGTGCTCTCGCTCTCTCTCTCTCTCACACACACACTCACACAAACACTCCCCACTATAATTCAATATAAAGTTCAACATTAATTCAAAAGCAAATCCAATCAAAAACTAGTACATCATCACTGGCAATGATAAATAAGTTTATTATTTCTTGTAGTTGCCCTTTGAAGCATGTCAGTGGGCCTATATCCAGATGAGTTTAAACCACTGGAAAAATAAACATATTGAAGGCAGCAATAGTGTGCTGAAGAGTTTACAGGCCTAGTTAAGTATTCATCAGCCCATCGACCCTCCCACCTCTGTAACTAACCTACCTAACCAGCACAATATGGTCAATTTAGCATAGCCAATCCACCTAACATACACACCTTTGGACTGTGGGAGGAAACCCACACAGACACAGGGAGAATGCAGATCCCACACAGCGAGTGACCTGAGACTGGAATTCAACCCAGGTTTCTGAAGAACCCAGGCAAATTCAATTGCAATTGGTCAACAAGATAGATACATAACAGATGTTTTTTTTTGCTTCCAAACGATTAAAACATGTTTTTGATATTCATGGAAGGCTGGTGGCAGGGTTCAATTCTCCAGCCTCCCATCAAAAATAGCTAGATGTGCAAGATATTTCAAAAACAGAGATGAGCACTGCACTCAAAAGTCCAAAGTCAATACTATCCAAGTTGTCTAACATCATGTTACTGTTATCCTAACTGTCCAATAATTTAAAATAGAATACTGTCAAGGTCATTTATTCGTATATTGCAGAGTTTTCAAGACTGAGCGACGGTTTTCGGCCCACTATAGTCGCATGAAACGTTATGCTCCTTTTAGCTTCAACTGGCATAGAAGTGGGGACCTTCTTTTGGCAAATCTGGGTATTTCCATCTTATATGGTCTGTATTTGTACCGGTCTCTCAGAATGAAGTGGTAATTCACGCTCTTGTTCATTGGGGTACAATGCCCCGTTATCAGAGCAAGAAGTGCAGGAAGCTGTGAGGCAGCTTCAGAGTGGAAAGGCGCCCGGATACAAGTTTGTATCAGCACAGAAAAGGCACAGGAAAAGCACGTTATTATTCACACGAATTTCATAATACGGATTGTACACAGGTCCAACGGCTTCCTGAATATAGAAATATCAATGGCTGCAGGGAACAAAACTAATTTATGGGCGGCACGGTGACGCAGTGGTTAGCACTGCTGCCTCACAGCGCCAGGGACCCAAGTTTGATTCCAGCCTCGTGTGACTGTCTGTGTAGAGTTTGCACATTCTCTCCACGTCTGCATGAGTTTCCTCTGGGTGCACCGGTTACTTCCCACAATCCAAAGATGTGCAGATCAGGTGAATTGACCATGCTAAATCACCCATAGTTTTCAGGGATGTGTGGGTTAAATGCATTAGTCAGGGGTAAATGCAGAGTAATAGGGCAGAGGAATGAGTCTGGGTGGGTTACTCTTCGGAGAGCCGGTGTGAACTTGTGCCAAATGGCCTGTTTCCACACTGTAGGGATTCTATGATTCAATTGTAACCAGTTTTAGTTAGAGAATCAAAGAACCCCTACAGTGTGAAAGCAGTCCATTTGGCGATCAATCCACACCAACCCACCAAAAAGCATCCCACCATCCCTAACCTATTCCTGTAACTCTACATTTACCATAGACAATCCACCTAACCTGAACATCTTTAGACTATGGGAGGAAACCGAAGCACCTGGTGGAAACACACATAGACACGAGAGGAATGCGTAAACTCTGCACAGTCAACCAAGGCTGCTGCTAAACAAAATAAAATCCTTTGTAGCTGATTCTATATTTGGATTCATCCTTCTGACAGTAACGCGAACCGTAATTATTTGGTATGCAGGTGCAATTTATTCTTCCATGCAAAATTATGCTCCAAGGAAGAGAAAAATCTTGATAAAATGGTACTTGGTGAATTCACAAATTAATTTTATCCTGCCTCTTCTGTCCAAATTAATTAGATATACATCATCGTTGGCTGTAGATGTCTAATTTGCCATATTTTATTCTCTTCTGGCCCTAATCCCTGACCCCCTCTTCCAATTACGAACCCTCTACATCCTTCCCAATGTATTTATCAAATAGGGCCAAAGCCTGGGGTTGTCAGTTTTGGTCGTAGAGGAGATAGAAGACACACAAATACACCAGTGACTCCTGATCCCATTGACTGCCCAATAATGAATTGCAACAGGAAGTTTGACAACGGGCATCTGCTGTTAGGGCACTTGAAAAGGTAGGCATTTTCTTTTATCAGTGAAAGTAATACATTTTGTAAGACTGTTTTAGAAACCAAAACTGCAGATTTGTCAATAAGCCATTGAATAAATAAGGAAAGTTTAATACTTTGCCTACTTAATTTTTCTGTATTTTTTTCCTAAAGGAACTGAATAGTTGTAGTGGTTGCTGCATTGTAACTGGTTGGTTCAGTGACACCTCCTCCCATGTTCCTACAAAGGGAGCACAAGGAACATTTAATGGATAACATGGGGTTCTGTTTTGGCTCCTGGTTGGGAATATGGATGCATGTTTGGTGAGAAATGAACCTGAGGATCAGTACTAGTGCTTATTGTGATTACGTATTGTGTTTTGATAAGAGAAACCTGGGGCTTTTCCAGAGCCCATATACAGCGACCTATTCTGTCACTATTGCTGAGTAAAAATGTGCAACAGCAGGTGGTAACTTCATTGCAACTTTGGTCTAAACATGAGCACAAGCTGAACTCTAGGGTTGAGTTGAGAGTAACTGTCCTTGTCAGTCTTCGACCGAGTGTAGAATCAGAATAAATGGGATGCAGAGGAAAGCTCTCTGTTAGTTGAAGTCACATCAAGCACAAAGAAAATTGATTGTAGTTGTTCAAAGTCCATCATCTCAACCTCAATACGTCACTGCAGAAGTTTCTCACAGTAGATTTTTTTTTATTAACCTGTTCAAAAATGTCATTACAAACTCCTGAGGAAGGTGGGACTTGAATCTGGGCCTTCAGGTTCAGGAGGGTACTATACTGCACCACAAAAGTAGTGTTCCAGACCCAACCATCTTCAGCTGCTTCATTGATGACCTTCCCACCTCCATGAGGTCAGAAGTAGGGATGGATGCTGATGATTGCATAATTTTCAGCCCCATTCATAACAATTCAGATATTTAAGCAAGCTGTTTTCTTAAGCATCAAGACCTAAAGAACATCTCTGCTTGGAATGGTATATGGCACGTAATACTCTGGTCACACAAGTGCTGTGAAATGACTGTCTCCAACAAGAGAGAATCTATCATCCCTTGATGTTGAATGGCATTATAGTTCCCCCACTGTCAACCTTCTGAGGGTTATCATTGATCATAAACTGGACTGGAGCAGCCATATCAATATTGGGGCTACAACATCAGATTAGAGGTTGAGCATTTTGTCCTGGGTTACTCATCACTTGATTCCCTAAAGCCTGTCTATCATTTAAAAGACACAAGTCAAGCGTGTATTGGAATGCTGTCCATTTGAATATAGGTGCAGATCCAAGAACACTGAAATAACTTGAGATTATCCAAGCCAAAACAGTCCACTTGATTTGGCACTCCATTCACTGCCTTCAGTGTTGACCCCCGTCCACCTCTATCCCTTTCAGCTTCCATCTCCTTCACACTGACACATGGTGGCAGCAGTGTATACCACTGCAGCAACTCACCAAGGATTCTTCTAAAACCTTTTCCAAGCCATGACCTCTACCACATAGAAGGAAAGGGCAGCAATTGCATGAGAACACTACCACTTGCAAGCTCCCTCGAGTTTCACTCCATTACTTGCAACAGTATCACCATTCCTTCAATGACACTGGGTCAAAATCATGGAATTCTCCTTAAAGCTCTAGGAGAAAGTGAGGCCTGCAAATGCTGGGGATCATAGTCAAAAAGTGTGGTGCTGAAAAAGCATAACCGACCAGGCAACATTCAAAGAGATGAGAATTGACATTTCAGGCATAAGTCCTTCATCAGGAATGAGGCTGGTTTTCTGATGAGCTTATGCCCAAAATGTCAATTCTCCTGCTCCTCAGATGCTGCCTAACTGGCTGTGCTTTTCTAGCACCTCACTTTGACTCTGATTTCCAGCATCTACAGTCCTCACTTTCTCCTTAAAGCACTCTGCATGTTCCTTCAATGGTTCAGATAGGCAGCATAGAACATAGAACAGTACAGCACAGAACAGGCCCTTCAGCCCACGATGTTGTGCCGACCATTGATCCTCATCGATGCACCCTCAAATTTCTGTGACCATAAGCATGTCCAGCAGTCTCTTAAATGTCCCCAATGACCTTGCTTCCACAACTGCTGCTGGCAACACATTCCATGCTCTCACAACTCTGTGTGTAAAGAACCCGCCTCTGACATCCCCTCTATACTTTCCTCCAACCAGCTTAAAACTATGACCCCTCGTGTTAGCCATTTCTGCCCTGGGAAATAGTCTCTGGCTATCGACTCTATCTATGCCTCTCATTATCTTGTATACCTCAATTAGGTCCCCTCTCCTCCTCCTCCTTTTCTCCAGTGAAAAAAGTCCGAACTCAGTCAACCTCTCTTTATAAGATAAGCCCTCCAGTCCAGGTAGCATCCTGGTAAACCTCCTCTGAACCCTCTCCAAAGCATCCATATCTTTCCTATAATAGGGCGACCAGAACTGGACGCAGTATTCCAAGTGCGGTCTAACCAAAGTTTTATAGAGCTGCAACAAGATCTCACGACTCTTAAACTCAATCCCCCTGTTAATGAAAGCCAAAACGCCATATGCTTTCTTAACAACCCTGTCCACCTGGGTGGCCATTTTAAGGGATCTATGTACCTGCACACCAAGATCCCTCTGTTCCTCCACACTGCCAAGAATCCTATCCTTAATCCTGTACTCAGCTTTCAAACTCGACCTTCCAAAATGCATCACCTAGGATTTATCCAGGTTGAACTCCATCTGCCACCTCTCAGCCCATCTCTGCATCCTGTCAATCTCCTGCTGCAGCCTACAACAGCCCTCTATACTGTCAACGACACCTCCAACCTTTGTGTCATCTGCAAACTTGCTGACCCATCCTTCCATCCCCTCATCCAAGTCATTAATAAAAATTACAAACAGTAGAGGCCCAAGGACAGAGCCCTGTGGAACACCACTCACCACTGACTTCCAGGCAGAATATTTTCCTTCTACTACCACTCACTGTCTTCTGTTGGCCAGTCAATTCTGTATCCAGACAGCTATGTTCCCCTGAATCCCATTCCTCCTGACCTTCTGAATGAGCCTACCATGGGGAACCTTATCAAATGCCTTGCTGAAGTCCATATACACCACACCAGCATTTCACTACCTTTTTGAGGGTTTATTAGAAATGGAAGATAAATGCTGATCTAACAAGCGTTATCTATATGCCATGACTTATATTTTCAAAAAAACAATTGCTGGAAATATTGTGCGAAATGACAAAGAAGACTTGGCCCTAATTGTGTCACCAGCAAAATAGGTGTTTTACAAAGCCTTAAATCCCTCCTACATTGGTTAAATAGGGTAGTCCTCTATGGCACAGTATAAAGAGTCCATTTGAGTGCTGCACTTAGTACATTCCAGTACCTGACAAATCTATGATTGTGTGGATTCTGCACTGTATAAAAGTCCATGTTGGAGTGGTGTGGATGGACTGTTGCCACTGCTGTAAAAGGCTAACATTAAATGTGATCATCGCGGAGTGAGGAAGATTCTTGATCTGCAAGGGAGTCAAGAGATAGGAGTCAGGCAGGAAAGTGGAGTTAGGTCTGTGTTATTGAATGATGGAGCAGGCTCCTGGAGCCACATGGCTGCTTTGTGAGAAGTGGGGATTCCACGTTTAGCCAGAGAGCATAGATATTCTCGCAAGAGACCTTTACATTTTTATTTTTCATGTGATGGGCACAAGGTGACAGATGGCGTGTGATCAATCCTGGGCTGTTCCATTGCAACCCTTTTTGTAGGGTGCTCTGCTCCTTTAATCTTTGCTACTGGGTGGCTTAGAGGAAGTTCAATTGATATGCTGTGCTAACTTTTCTTGCTTTCTTTTTAAAAAAAGGTTTGACCATTCTCCATGTGATCCCACAATTACTCTTCATGGGTCTCCATCCACTTGGTATGTTTGTGTTGCATGCTGTCAACGATTCATAAACCGACAGAAATATGAAGAGCATTTGGCTTTAAAGGTACGTTATACTGAATGCATGATGAATAAAATTCATTTTTAATACCCCTTTGTCGTTATTTTTCACTTTTAATTTAATCATTCTATCCATTGCTCACTTATGTTGAAGAGAGATTCCTAAGTTAATGGTCATGAATTCTCCAAACTAGTTTACATCTGTTAGTTTTGTTAATCCTTGTTTCTGTTTCCTCCCCTGCAATCTCTTTTCTAGTCTCCTTCTTCCACTCCTATCTTCAACCACCAGTTTCCTCATCAAATATCTGTTCTGGTCCTCTTTCCCAAACCCAGCACCTTCCCACCCCACAAAACAAAAAGCGCAGTGGAATATTTTGTGTACATCTGAGAGGGCAGTCGGGGTCTCCGTTTAACAGTTCATCTGAAAGATAGTGCAGTATTCCCTAATGCCTGCACAGGGATGTCAATTGGGTTATGCGGTCAAATCTGAAAATGTGTTGCTGGAACAGCGCAGCAGGTCAGGCAGCATCCAGGGAACAGGAGAATCGACGTTTCGGGCATAAGCCCTTCTTCAGGAATGAGGAAAGTGTGTCCAGCAGGCTAAGATAAAAGGTAGGGAGGAGGGACTTGGAAATACCTCGCGCATTTCCAACGCCCCTCCCCCAAGTCCCTCCTCCCTACCTTTTATCTTAGCCTGCTGGACACACTTTCCTCATTCCTGAAGAAGGGCTTATGCCCGAAACGTCGATTCTCCTGTTCCCTGGATGCTGCCTGACCTGCTGCACTGTTCCAGCAACACATTTTCAGCTCTGATCTCCAGCATCTGCAGACCTCACTTTCTCCTTATGCGGTCAAATCCCTATCATAAAATTTGAACCCACAACATTTTTCAGAGCTAAGGGCAACTGAACCACAGCTAATGCATCTTGGCCAATAATGTCAGATACTCAGTGCAGTATAACTTGTTTTTCAAACTAACCTCAATGGGATTGGTTTGACTTGGATGAGTATATAATTAAAATGATTACAGGCAAGAAGAGCTTTGGGGTTTTTTTATATTCTCGTACCTTGAACTTCTTCAAAAAGCTTAAACTTCATTGAAAGCAAAGAAAACATTGTCCGTACTGCCTGGAATCAGTTAAAGATGCCAGCTGCAATCAAAACCATTCCATTAAGCATACGCAGTATCTTGTATCTAAACTTTAAGCTATACTGAGACTGAGAGTTTTGACCAGCATGGTACATGCTGGAGTTACATGGTACCTTTATCACAGTTCTCAAATAAAAGAGCTCCTCTTCAAAGTGTAAAATTTGTTATTGTTATCAGTCACTGACTTGTGGCTGAATCACATCTCGAATGGTTTATTACCAGCAGCTGCTACTCCCTGTTTCATGGAGCTGATGAGTATAGAAGAGCTGCGAGCCTCTGCTTAGCTGGCACCTCTTAGGCAGAGCTCCCATTCCCACTGTTCCTGAGAAGTCTGCTGCTGGCCTGTGAAATAAGATTTGAGAAGCTTTTCTAAAAATAAGTAGCAATGGGATCTTAAGCCAGCAGCCAAGATTGCTGACACCTCCACAAATTTCTTCCCAATGATATTTTGATGATGACTGAAATCAGTGCAATAAATTAGCTTATTAGCTAAGCAAGCTTGTCAGCCAGTCACTTTGTACACAGTGAGGTCCAATTGAAATGAATTGCCAGAGTTATTTATGACTTTTAGCCAGACACCGACTTCTATTTGTAACTGCTTTTAGACATTAGACGTTTACTCATGATGAGCCTCTTATACCTGGAGCTGGTGTCCCAATATTTTGCAAGTGGTCCAGGCCAGTTTTATTTTTGTGAGGGGAGCAAACTGTTTCCGCTGGTGGGTTGGTTGATGTTGAGCGGACACTTAAAGATAATTGACAAATGGACCAAGGGGCCAATGATGGAAACTTATTCAACTGCGTTGTGTTACTATTATCTGGCCTGATAGTGGAAACAGATTCACCATTAATTTACAGAAAGGGATAGGATAGAATATTTGAAGCAAAAGACTTTCAGGGCTGAGTTGGAAGAGCGAGGGGAGTGAGACTAATTGGTTAGCTCATTCACAGATCTGTTGCAAATATGATGGTCTGAATTGCCTCCTGTCTACTGACTTGCTGTTGCCTGCCAGTTAATGAAGAATGTGCAGTTATGATGGAAGAATGCACAGATTAAAAGATTGTCCATTTCTTTATAGGTTGATTCACCAGATCATGAAGGTCATCGGTGTGACCTTGAACCACAGGTTACTCAGTGCTTCGCTTGCCCAAGCTGCTACCTCCTTTTCAATTTAAGAGATGAATGCTTGCAGCATATGGCCAAAACAAATCACTTCCTTCAAAGACACAAATTGAGTGGTAGGTTTTGTGGCGGGATGGTAAATGGGAGTGCAGAATGCGTTTGAATATTAGCATCAAAATTGGTATGTTAACCCTGAGGAACTCGGTTACGTAGCGATGAGAAATGGTTGGGGGTGGCAATGGTGTGTTTGTAAAATGTTGAATCATAGAAGAAGGCATTTGGCCTCTCGTGTCTATGCAAGCTCTTTTTAAGAGTTGTCCAATTAGTTCTACTATGCCAACTCTTATTCTGATAGCTGAGGACTTTTTAAAATGCATATCCAATTCCTTCTGCAAGTAATTATTTCACTTGTATCCCCTATTCTTTCAGGCAATGCATTTTAGATCACAAAATGCGTTGTAAAACAAGAATTAGTTTAACTGCTTCGTCTGGTCTGTGCCCATTATCTTGAAACTCTCCACTGGATATTGATTTTCCTACCAGTGGAAACATTTCTCCCCTATCCACCACAACAAAACCACTTATAATGTGTCAACACCTCTGTTAAATTGCCCCTCAACCTTCTCTGCTCAGTGGCTCAGTGGTTAGCACTGCTGCCTCACGGCGCCAGGGACCCAGGTTCAATTCCAGCTCGGGTGAATGTCTGTGTGGAATTTGCACATTCTCCCCGTGTCTGCATGAGTTTCCTCTGGGTGCTCCGGTTTCCTCCCACAGTCCAAAAATGTGCAGGTTAGGTGGATTGGCCATGCTAAATTGTCCATAGTGTTAGGTGCATTTATGGGGAATGGGTCTGGGTGGGTTACATTTCAGAGGGTCGGTATGGACTTGTTGGCCCGAAGGGCCTGTTTCCATACTGTAGGGAATCTAATCTAATCTAAAGAGAACCTTCCAGTCTCTCCACTAACTGAAGACCCTGATTACGTGTTCCATTACGGTAAACTAGTAGATTTCTTTATGCAGCTGAATCACTTGCTTCAGTAAAATAGCACTAAAACTGTCTGCATGTATATTTAAAACTTCTGCATTTTTCATTGATTATATTTGAAATGGGACTTTCCTAGTATGTTTGGATTTTTGATGAGCCCCACAAAATGAATAGGTCTAAATGAAACAGATTCAAAAATTCCAAATTTTGAGGAGGCAGGGCACACTTGAATTCACTGGAGATGTCGCCTGTCCTGTGCATCTTTCCATGTGTAACAATTTTTATTGACTGTTAACTGATTAATGATTCAGTTAAATAATATGAAACATGAAATTGATAGGTAATGCTTAGAGACTTAATATCCTGTACATCTGAGCAAATGAGAATATTGTCCCCTTTCAAATAGTCTTCAACGTTCGTGCAACACTGCTGAACCCAAAGCTATCAGCTCCACTCCTGTCTGGCCCCTGGAGAATATTACCATCTTCAAACTGACATATTTTCTTCCTTCTCACCAGTTTCCCATGACCTACCCTGCATACCTCCTAAATAAATGTCAGGCTTGTTTAATTGGTTCATCCTACACAGGATGGTTGAATAATTAAACCTTCCTATCTCTAGTTCTCCACTTCATAAAAATGATGTGTTCTGCAAGTATTCACAGGTGAATCCACAGAAACCATAGAAAAGCTGCCAGAGCAAAAGAAGTAATTGTATTTGCATTGCCTGAAAACCAAAGTAAAATCTAGCCGCCTATTCCACTCACACCTCCAACACTTGGTCCATTCTCTTGAGGATTACAGCACCTCAGAACAGATCCAGTTACCTTTTAAATGAGTTGAGAGCTGATGTCTCCTCCATCAAACTGGGCAGCAAACTGCAGATACCTAACACCCTCTGGGCAAAAAAATATTTCTTTGTGTCATCTCTAATATTCTACTTTAAAACTGTGCCCCTAGTAATTGACCTGTGCACTACGGGAACTGAGTATTTCCTGCCTAAGCCCCTCATAAGTTTGTACAACTTGATTAAATCACCACAACATTTTTTGTAAGGTAACCAGCCTTAGCCTATCCAACCAATCCTCAGTTTTTAAATACTGGCAACATGCTTCTACATTTCCTCTGTATTTTCTCTAGAGCAATTGACCAGAACTACACACAAACAGTAGTTGGGCATAACCAGCTTTTAAACAGTTGCAGGATTACACCCTGCTTTTGTAAGCTATATCACATCAAATAAAGGAAAGCATTACATATGCTTTCTTTCCCACTTTATCTACCTGTCTTATCAGATTTGGAGACCTGTGGTCATGTTCTCTGAAGTCTCTCACTTCCTGTACTCATCTTACTTCCTCTATCCCCCTCAATATTTTCCTGCTTATTGGGTATTCCCTGGCTTTCTTTGTCCTTTCTTTACCCTTGCATTACCCCTTGCTTCTCCAGATTGAATTCCATTTACCTCTTCCATCTATAGGAAGCACGAAAGAAGATTCTGTAGATCAAGTATCATCTGTGGCAAGAGAGTCAAAATTACAGTTCAGTGACCATACATCAGAAATGGAAGATGAAAGACTTGGCTCGGAGTCTTTTGTGGAGCTAAAGACTTGCTATGAGCTTATAGTTCAACATTAAGCCCTTCTTTGTTGCCCTGTTCATTTGATTTATTAAACTCTGGGGCATTGTCAGAAATGTTGGTTTTGTCTGAAACTAATCCAGTTTCCTCTTGTTTCTCTTCTAATAGGTGAGCAGGGAACACGCTGCCCTCTTCCATTCCCTAACTATGCAAAAAAGTTGTTGATTTCTTTGTGTCAAGAGGTTCCTTTCCAAGTGAAATGTACAGCTTGTCAACAAATACTCCGCACGCATGTGGAACTATCAGCACATTTCAGGTGGGTTTGTTTCTATGTTTGTCTCCCATTTCCTTCAACCCCAATTGGTTCCTTCAGCAGCATGGGTGAGAGGCACTGAAATTTCCTCGCTAGATCTTTCTTCCTCTCAGTTCGCCTTTAAGTATGCTCCTTACAAAATTCCTGTGTGTAGAAACATATGCTTACCCGGTCTAATAGCTCTTTATATGATTTAAGTTAGTTTTTGTCAATAAGCAGTAAAATGTCACAGAAGTATAAAGGTGCTCAACAAATGGAAATTGTTTATTCAGCAATTAGATAATAGAAATATACATTTTTCCTTCATTTTAACTAACTGGAAAGGATCACTGGCTATGGCCATGTTTTGTTAAATCACTGGGATTATTTTCTGTTCTTACCATTGACCTCTCCCAGCAATTGTTGATTCCTTAACAGAAACAGCAGTTGCTAGAGCAACTTGGCAGGTCTGGCTACATCTATGGAGGAAAAGCAGAGTTAATAGCTGGAGTCCAGTTCAGTTCTGAAGAAGGTTACTGGACTCTATGTTAACTGTGCTTTCTCTCCACAGGCACTGCCAAATCTGCTCAGTTTCACCAGCAATTTCTGTTTTTGAGATTGACAGCATTTGTAGTTCTTGGTTTGTTGATTGTCAAATCCCTATTAGTTTACTAAAGGCGTGACTACCAAAAATCTCCCTCTGTGGCATTGTTTCTTAGATTGGTAACAGTCTTGGCTTGGCTATGGTTGTTCTTCACCTTATATCTCGACACACAGTTCCTGCAAAGCAGCTGTCAGGGGTGTGACTAGTGGTTAACTTTGCCTTTCTTTAACCTGTGACTCTTGAGACCTGATGTGATCCTTCTGTTGAGATGTATGATCAATGTTGTTAAATTGAGATTTAATTGATGTACAGTTCCTCACTTTCGTAGCTGAGTGATACTGAGCCTGGAGCAATCTTGTCTTTTCCAGTTGTGGTACAATTCAAAACTGGAAGATAAGGGCTGCAACCAAAAGTTTATCATGAACTTTGTGAAAGGAGTATAATTTAGAGTGCTCAATTTATAGGAATATTCATTAGGGATTAATTTCTTTAAAACAACAAGACTAACAGTTAGTGAGAGTATTGGGGAGCTAGAGCGTGGGATTTAAAATGGGATGAGCATTTGAGAAGTATGAATTACTTGATCCATTCAGAGGGGAGCTTTCAGTCTCTTAAGCCACAACTGCTGGCCTCTAGAATGACAAGGACAATGGATAGATGGGAAGATCACCGCATGCAAGTTGCTGTCCAAGCCACTCATCGTCCTGACTTGGAAATATATAATTGTTCCTTAGTCTTGCTGGATGAAAATCTTGGAACTCCCTACCTAAGAGCTTTGGGAGATACCCGCAGCTAATGAACTGCCGCAGTTCAAGGTGCAACTCCCTATTATATTCTCAAGGGCATAGAGATGGACAATAAATGCTGGTGCAGCCAGTGATGTTCACACCCCATGATTTTTTTTATTGGGCAGAAAGGCTTGTGTGATCTTTAGCTTTATAAATTAATGGTAAAACGTACAGAAGAATAAGCATGATAAATTGTCATAAAATTGTTGTTTGGACTCCACGACACTTGGTGTGAAGGCATTAGAGAGGTTGCAGAAAAGATTTATGAGAAAGGTTCCAGGCATGAGGAGCTTCATTGAGAAAGTGGATAATCTCTGGTCGTTGTCCTTGGAAGAGAACGTTGAGAGGAGATTTGACAGGTATTCAAAATTTCCAAGTGTCTGGACAGGATAGATTGTGAGAAACTGTTCCTATACCAAGGGAAAGATTAAGACACCAGTGATATTTATGGTGAATGGTGAAAAGGCAGTGGCAATGTGAAGATATATTTTTCCACACAGCATGTGATTACTACTTAAGATTCTGGTGGAGGCTTATGGAATTGTTGCTTTCAAAAGGGACTTGTGTGATTGTCTGAATGCACAAAATTTGCAAGACGAAGTGGAAAGTGAAGGGGGAGTGGAGCTAACCGAGTTGTTCTCTGATATCCGTACAGTAGGAGAGTTCTAATGGCTTCCTCTGTTCTTAGATTTTATGTTGGTGCAGTGATTTTATTGCAGTTGAACTAAGTTTTAGGAGTTATGTTTTTGGGTTGTACATCTAGGCAAGGTTATTAATGGTTACAAAGCAAAAGGCTAGAATTAAAATGCAAATCAGCTATGGTCTAACTGAATGGTGAAGTTGGAATGAAGGGAGTAAAAGGAGTTGGTTTCTGATGTTTGACTTATTGTGGTTTACAATCTCAGTTTGCTGATTGGCTCTGTGTTTAGCTGGGTCATAGGATGACCAAGGTCCTAGCAACTACAAGGCTGTAGATTTTTGCCTGCCCACTTTAACCTCAGTTGTCATCCTACCACTGACCAATCCTTTTACACGTTTTCATCTACACTTTCATTCTTCTATCTTTACCAGCTTGTCAATTGACCTCTTAGCAAATTGTAAAACATCATCACCCAAATCCTCCTCTAAAGGAAGCCCTGTTTCTGATTGTATCCATCTGCAGTAGTCTTCACTGGCTTTCGAACTCCGAATTTAATTGATCTTTCCATCCTTGCCCTCTTCTGCAAATGCCTTATCGCTCAGTAGGAGATGCTGGTGTAGTGTTTATGTTACTAGACTTGTAATCGGAAACCAGGTAAGTGTTCCAAAGGCCTTGGTTCAAATCCTTTTGGGCAGTTAGCAGAATTTAAATTTGATTAATTAATCTGGAATGCAAAGCTAGTTTAAGTAGTTGTAACCTTGATAATTATCATTGATTATGGTAAAAGTTCATTTGGTTCACTAATGTCCTTCAGGGATGGAAATTTGGGATTTTTACCCTGACTTTTAATTACCCTCTAAAATGATTAGATTACGATTAGATTAGATTACTTACAGTGTGGAAACAGGCCCTTCGGCCCAACAAGTCCACATCAACCCTTCGAAAAGCAACCCACCCAGACCCATTCCCCTACATTTACCCCTTCACCGAACACTACGGGCAATTTGCCATGGCCAATTCACCTAACCTGCACATTTTTGAACTGTGGGAGGAAATCGGAGCACGCGGAGGAAACCCACACAGGCACAGGGAGAATGTGCAAACTCCACACAGACGGTTGCCTGAGGCGGGAAATGAACATGGGTCTCTGGTGCTGTGAGACAGCAGTGCTAACCACTGTGCCATCATGCCGCCCATAATGGATTGGGACAGTTCAAGGACAGCTTAGGATGGGCAGTAAATCCTGGCCTGGCCAATGATATCATGAGAGAAAAAGACAAATATACTGAAGTGTAGAAGATTGAAGGATGACCTGATTAAGTTTTTTAAAAGTTGTTTTTTTTTAAAATTGGTAGGGCAAATGATCAAAAAAATCATCTTGTAATGTGAATTGGGATTAAGTTAGAGCTGGAGAATTTAGAAAGGAGTTGAGAAGCCACTTTTTTCAAATGAAGGGCAGTGGAAATCTCCCCACCTGACTGTGGACGGTGGGGACTGTCGGAGTGAAGGATTTGAAGAAATAAGGGAATCAAAGGATGTAGAAAAAGATGATTAAATGGAATTGTAACACACATCAACCATAATGTAACTTAAAGGAGTAGGTTTGAGGGGCCTGATTGGTCTCCTCACTGTTTCTGTGTAAAGTTGTGATAAACTTTTAATTGTGTGGTTTTCGTTTTTGCAGAACACGCTGCAGAAGGGCTGGCCCTGTTGCAGTGTCTACAAAGGATATTAGCCAAGTTGCTGCAATATTTAAAGTGAGGGGCCGCTGTCTGGACTGTCGAAAGTTGTTTGTGGATGACAATCAGATCAATCAGCACACTCAACAAACCATGCACAATATCCAGTGGATTCGCACCATGGAGAAGGCCATCTTGGAGTTTTGTCACTTCAATGAGAAGAGCAAGATTCCCTCTGATCTCCGTATGCTTTTGGATCAGTCCAAGGCCAAGAAGAACTCTCCGTTCAAAAGACCCTTGGCTGAGACATGTTCTAGTGAGGCTGCCGCACCCAATTCCAGCAAGAGAACCAGGAGCGAAAGCAACAGCATGCAGTTCAAGGAGGAAAAGGTAGAGGGTGACAACCAGTCAGGAGCCAGGGTATGGTACTGTGAATGCCATCAACGGTTTGACAATGAAGAGGCAGTGGAGAAACACGTCATGGCAGCCAATGGCATCCTTCACAAGTGTTTGGTGTGTGGCAAATTGGCACATGATGCTGGAATCATCGCATTGCACATGAGCCGTAGTCATGGGGGTGCCCACTTGACCAACCACCGTTTATGGTGTGAACGCTGCCACGTAGAAATCCTAAGGAAAGAGGATCTGATGGCCCACATTGTGGAGTGCCACAGTGGCCATGCTTACTATTATGAGAAGCAAGTGGATAAAGAGGATTTGATGGCTTTTGAGCCTTCTTCATCCAGATCAGCATGGAACTCAATGGATTTGGCAGGCAAAGATGGTGGCCGACTGCAGCTTGATCCAGATAGTCCTGAACCAGAAGATGTTCTGGCCAGTGGCTCCTGGCAGTGTCGGTTGTGTGAAGAGATGTTTGATTCAGAGGATGGTGTTGCCAAACACTGTGGCTGCTTGGCAAACCACCAGTTTCACAAATACAGCTGTGGCTTGTGCAAGAAACACTTCCATAGAGTGGAAACCTTGTACCGTCACGGTCGTGATCAGCACAACAATGAGCTAAACGTAAAGTACTTCTGTGGATTGTGTGACGACATTGAGTTTGACTCTGAAGGTGAATTTCTTGAGCATTACAAAATTTTCCACAGCACTGATTATGTCTTTGTGGAGCACGGAGATGCTGTGACCATGAAAGAAATGGAGGAAGAAACGCCAGAGGAACATTCACTGATGTCCTGTGGGTGTCAGCTGCAGTATAAATCCAAAAGATTAAGAAAGAAGGACAGCCAGAGGTGCTTGAGGAACCTGTTTGAACAAGGGGAGCTCTGGTTTCGTTGCTCGTGTTCAGCAACAGCGCAATCCGAGGAAGAACTCCGAAATCATCTGGTGGAATGCCATGGGATGAGGAAGGCAGTCACCAGATCTATTACCATCAAATGCGTTTGTGGTAGGGCTTTCAATGACAGTGAAAGTGCCCAAATGCATTACCACGGGAAGCATTGCTCTGTTCAGGAGCAGCAGGCGGTTCCTTCATTGCCAGTTGATTGTGAAGTTAACACTCCTCATGTGACCACATTATGCAGCAACACCATGGGGGCACCTCAGGATGACAACACAGAGCCTTCATCCAGTCATGAAGTCCTTCCAACAACTGCAGGTAGCCTTTGTATTGCACGTGCCCAGTCCATGCCAGCGAGCAGGTCAGTAGTATCTCTTCCTCGGGAAGGCAGGGAAGTCACTGGTTGTGTCATGGGACAAACGCAGAAAGGTAGTGGGCTATGGATTGAACAGAGGGAGGGCATGTTTAGCATAGCAGTGTTAACTACTAATCCTGTAGCCCCTATTACAGATGACCAAAATACTTTAAAGATGGCTCACTCTGACTTGCTGGCTCTGGAACTCTTTATTTATAGTGGAATCTGTTAATTATATACACTTTGGAGACACTGGGATTATCTGTCTTTTTTTCTTTGCGGGTACCTTATTTTCTTCATAACAGCTTGTATTTGTATAGTCTTGGTAATAGCATTAAAATCTCTAAAGGCACCATTATAGAACATGATAATCTAGCATCCATATTGAGACAAACTGTTCTATCTCCAGGACAGATGGGTGAGCATTTGATGCTAGAGATGGAGAGTTTGCTGCCACAATGCATGCTGGGTAAAGAGTTCTCTATTCTACAAAAGACATTTCTTTCTCAAAATCTTCTGCTTTCTCACATTAACCAGAGTACATTCACCTCACTGCAGTTTGGGGTCTGAAAGAAAGCAAATTTTAAGGAGAACTGTCATGATCATAATTTTAAGTTCAAAATGTAGCAGCTTTGTGGCAGATTGCGTCTCTTATATTGGTGTAAAAGAGCTTGGTGCATTGAAGGCTGCTTTTATAACTTGTAACTTTTCAATCTCTAATTTTACAGCGTCACGTTTTTTCCTGACAAATTATTTTTGACAGTAAGTTGGGGAGATGGGACATGTATTATGGAAACTTCACAGTGGTTATTGGTTTTTGAAGAAATATGGACTGAGGTTTTCCACTCTGTGCATAGAAGTTCACTGTAAGGGCTGGTAGATCCCATGTGAAAATTGCAAAAATGGAATAACACTACCATAAAGGAGAAAATAAGTGAAATCATCAGACAAATTGGATCATAGATTTAGATTTTATTGTTACATATACTGAAGTACAGGAGTACATTGAAAAGTGTATAATGTTCCCACACATGGCACCATCTTAGGCACCTAGGTGTAGGTCGTTCATCAGAGCGAATTGCCTTTAACAGGATTGACAAATTGCGGGCGTTGTGTGGATAATGCAAACTTTCTACTCTTACTGAATGGGTATAGCAATTTTCTATTAGTGATCTTCTACAGTGCGACTTTCTGTAGCACAAGGTTACAGAGGAACACAACTGTCACGTTATAGCAGAATGACCAGTACAAAAAAAAAGCTTAGTATTAAGAGAAATGAGGGTTTAAAACTTAAGCATTACTTCATAGAGTAGCAGAAAAATAAAGAAATAGGTAATAGTTCACATTAAAGTCTTTTGTACTTTAAACTAGTAAAATAGAGGAATAAGTTTAAAGTTCAACAGTCTTTGATGAATCCTCCGCTTATCATGCTCTGCTGTCTGTTCGTGATGCTGCTGCCGTAGATACCATTGCTACTGCTGGGACTGTTGTCATTTCCAGAGCTGAGCATTGCAGACCCAGTCAGAGTACAAACATTTAATACTCTCAACAAATATCAATGTATGTGATAACTACTATGAATTGATGGTGGAGCGAGTGAATGTTTGTAGATGTGGTGCCGGTCAGCAGGCCCTACTGGTCCCGGATGACACCAAACCCCCCTCCCAGGTCCCACTGCAACAAGAACAACCACTTCGCCAACTGTAGTCATCAACAAATCTGCCTATAAAATTTCATGTGTGCAACCACACAGAAACTGGAAAGCATAATGCAGCCGCCTCCAAAATTGCTGACCACAGAACACTGCAGGTGTCCAACTGTAGCCATGCAACAAAATAGGGAGCTCAGCCACAAATTGGTGTTAAATGGGGTTTCAATATAGCCAATGTACATAACACTCTGTGCCGACAAATCAGTTTGATGTGAAAGAAACTAGTAAAAAAAGTAGATACCCAGTAAAGTATGTTAAAATGAATTTATGTTTTGATTAGTTCATTCCTTACATTGATTTCACCTTGCACAGTAATAGGTGTTTCAAATAATTAGGACTTAGCTGTGGAAAAGCTCAGTAATTTGCGTTTGGCTTAACATGCCATCTTCATATGGATTTACCATGTCATCAGTGCAGTCGATAGTGTGGTGCTGGACAAGCACAGCAGGTCAGGCAGCATCTGAGGAGCAGGAGAATCAACGTTTCAGGCATAAGCCCTTCATCAGGATGCCCCTTTGATGAAGGGCTTATTCCCGAAACATCAATTTTCCTGCTTCTCAGATGCTGCCTGATCTGCTGTGCTTTGCTAGCACCACACTCTTGGCTCTGATCTCCAGTGTCATCAGCCCTCACTTTCTACAATGTCATCAATGCAGTCAAGCAAGTCTTGTATTTTTGTGCTGCAGTACAACATCCTAGAATGTCTACAGTGGTTTCATTACCATTGATATTGGGACTGATCATAGCAGTGACCTGCTTTGTGCTTTGCCTTCCACCATAACATGCTTCGATTGTCATCATTTTAAACAGAAATCAGTAGAGTTTGGTTCAAAAACATTTTCTAGAATATGCAGGTCATCCTTGTCATCCACAAGGGATAGGGGCATGCACTCCCCATGGATAACAAAAAAACTGCCAAGGACCATATCCATCGGAATGGATAAGGCAATGTAGGGAAAAAATGGCATCAGAGGCCAACCTTGTGAGTGTGCAGATCCTTGAGTAGCGATTCAGCAGATAATGAGGGTGAGGTGTACTTGTTCAGGATGTGAGAAGACCATTTTGTCACCATTGCTGCAGGTCTACTTGACTGTAAGCTCAAACGTAGCGTACCTCTGCTCCATTTGATTGCCAGCAATGTTCTCTCTAAATTGCATGGCTGTGCACATATAATTGCTCCAAGGTTCCGTACATGGGACCGTGGTGGAGGCATTGACTTCGGGTTCCAGACGTTGCTGCTGCACATGGACCTGGGAGGCCCGTGCAGCCGGAAAGAAAATGATAGGAAATGCTGCATGACAGATGTGTGAGAGTTTGGCTAATCCAAAGTCACCAGTCTAAAGATTTGGCTGTTTATGAGCATCTTCTTATTAGATCTCGTATTTTGCCACCAGGAATGAATGGCAATTTTGTATCTGGTGTTTTAGATGATCTGGCAATTTCACTGTAGAAACAAGAGACTGACTTAAGCTATCATTTCAGTTCAGGGTCTACCTCTGCTAGTTGACAAGTCAATATTTCCTTCCAGCCTATATGTGAAGTTAATTCATACACTTTGTTCGTGTAGCACATTAACTCTTTTGTGGAAAAGAAAATCTATTGATCTACCATGCTCTTTCCCCAACCTCATCAATTGGAGAGCAAGCTCCAGATTTCCACTATCTTTTTATGGAGAAAACTTCCTGAGATCATTCCGAATGACTTGACTCTAATTTTGAGGTCATCCCCCTTAATTCTGGACCTTTCCACAAAGGAAATGGCTTCTCTCTAACATACCAACTTTAATCATCTTCAAAACTTCAATCAGTTTACTATTATGAAGATTAAGGTAAAGTTGCCATAACCTGACTCGACCATAGGACTGCTGTCTACATTAGAGGGGACAACTGGTGGTTTAACCTGAGGGTCACCATGCCTTAGGTGAGGGAAGAGGTTGAGAAGGAGCGTCCTTCATTGTCACCTCAGCCGAACCTTTGCTTTTGCTATCACTCAGCTTCGCAAGCCAGCTGTACAGCCAAGTGACCTCATTATTAGTTTTCTAAGTAATATGACCTTTCTATTTAACCCTTTATAACTCTTGTAGGATGTTACTGAATCTGCATTGTATCCTGTCCGAGATGAAGGTAGTCTTACAGATGTATTATTTCTGTGATGACCGTAGAACTAAACAAATTTACTCCAAATGGGCTTGATACTGACCACGTTCAAATACAAAACACTGTAAATGTTGGAAATACTCAGTTCAGACATTATCTGTGAACAGAGAAAAAGAGTTAATATTTCATCAGAACTGAGACAAGTTTATTGACCTGAAATATTAAATTTGTTTATCTCTGCATAGAGGCTGACAAATTCATTAATAGTGAGTATTTTTGTCTGATCTCTGTGGCAGCCATGTCTTTTGTTTAATCTAGGTTTCAAACTGTTGCAAGTTAAATGCCAAAGGCATTTTGAATGGTCCAGACTAATTCAGACTCTATTAGTAGTATATTTTAGTCTAACAGAGTTTAAAAACTAGGGTAATGTAGGTGCCTGTTCTTGTTGGACATGGTTAACTAAAGTGGCTCATTCATGCTTGAAGGTAAAGGTGAGAACCATCACACTATTGAAGAAATAAATGATGATTTAGATAATTGAGATAATCACTTGAAACATCATGGAATGCAATGCTACAGGCCAAGTGCTGCATATGGGATTGGGATAGATAGGTGCTTGATGATAAGTGCAATCACAACGGGCTGAAGAGTGTTTTTCCATGTTGTTGAACTGTATGACATAGCTTTTATATTCCATCTTCACCCTCCTATATTGTCACAAGTGGAACTAGACATTTTCCAAACTTGATATCCTATTTGACCATGAGCTGAGAATCTGAACTTAACTGTACTCCATCACTAGGACAGTGTATTTTCATCTCCTTAACATTGGTTACGTAGAATATATAGCACAAAGGCCATTTGGTGTATCTGGTCATTGTTGGTGTGTATGCTCCACAAACACCTTTTCCCACCCCTCTTCCTTCAACTCATTTATCCTGCCTTGAAAATGCATCCACAGCAGGTGTGTGCACATCAGAATGTTTCTTCAGAGTAGGAAGAGGACGGTACATGTTGCTGATTTCTGTTTGTTGTCCAATGTGAAGTAAGATGTAATATTTTAATTGTGTGAAAAATGTTTTGGTAAAGTTCAGGATGGTTTAATTTTATCTGACAGTGCAATACTTGTAAACTGAGTAATTTTAATATAACCACCAGTAACCTCCACATTTAAAAAAAAGCAGGAGTGACCAGGGTTGTTTTTGAGGTGAAGTTAAATATGGTTCTTAGGGATAAAGTGATCAAAGAGTGTGGGGAGAAAGCAGGAACTGAGTTCTGAGTTTAATAATTAGCCATATTCACATTGAATGGTAGAGCAGGCTGAAAAAGCAGAATGATGTACGTCTGCTCCTATCTAGTGCTTTTCTGAATCTTTGACAGTCACCTAATTTTTAACTTCACTGGATGGGTAGGTTGGATTAAAAATTCCTTCGTACCTTCTTTAAACAACCCATTCTGGATACACCTGGTAAAAGTTCCCAGTTCTTGCTGGAGTCATGATCTTGTGCACTGTTCAACTGTCCACTGTCTCTAAATCAACGTCCTATGATTGCTGGAGTTGTGAATGAAGCAGGGCGGCCAATCAGGGACTTTGGGGAAAGGTGGGACTAACAGTCTGTGCCCTAAACCAGTGAGATATTATGACTGAGAAATGTGAATGAAGGTAAAGAGTTGGAATCAAGTTTAGAAAGAGGAATAAAAAGAGGAACAGGAAGTTGGATTCTAAGATAGAGAAAATGAACAGATAGGAAAAGTGTGACAAAAATGCAAAATTTGTGCACTAATAATATTCAGTTGTTAACACCCTATTATTGTGGCACTGGAAAAGCACTGCAGGTCAGGCAGCATCCAAGGAACAGGATGTCGACTTGTAGGGCATAAGCTGTGCTTTCCCAGCACCACACATTTTGACTCTAATCTCCAGCATCTGCAGTCCTCACTTTCTCCAAAACCCTACTATTGTTCAATTTAGCACAGTGTTTCTTGCTATGTAGTGTACTCATACTTTATCCTCATGACTTACTGAAGTTACAAGTTTACAACAATTTGTTTGGAACAATAAAGTCTTTTTTTTCTCTCCCCGTTTCCCTAACTAATAGAAAAGGAAAGAATAAACCAGGAAGAAGACATAGAGTTGCCTGACTTGGACCTACTACGCACAATGACACATCTTGTATTCATCGATTTGGATAACTGGGCGGGCTTTTTCAACCACTTACCAGGACATCTTAACCAAGGCACATTTTTCTGGGGATTTCAAGGTTAGTTCAAAATATTGAGTTTTTTGGGGTGACGGAGGAAGGGAGGGTTGCTTTTGAAGGAGAAAGCTCTTAAAAAATGTAAAGGTTACATGATACCAGGCTTAACAATGAGGAAACTAAGGTGATTCATAACACTGAGGTAAAAGTATTGGAGGAACAAAAGTCTGATAATACTTCAAGTCCTGAAGGTGTACATTCTGGATTTGCAAATGGTATTGATGCAGGGTTTGTCGGTGTACTGGCTGACGTTCCCTTGAAACTGCATGGCCATGCATGTTGAGCACCCTGCTCATGAGTTCACTTCTGCATTCTCCTGCCACTGCACATAGACCTCAGAAGGCCTTGTGGTGGTTGGAGAAATCAGCGGCAACATGGGCACTAGTTTTGACTTGGCAAAATTTTCGAGATCCTGCAGCACTCCCAGCAGATTGGAAGTTGAGTCTAACACTGTTATTCACTTGGGTTACCAACTTCACGTGACCAGGTTTTGGGAGTTTTTGGCAGAGGAGGCAGTCTCTGAATCCTAGCAGTGTGGCAACGGTGGGTGAATGCATCAAGGCATAAGGCAAGTTCCCAAGCTGCAGATTCTAGTGGGGAGGAGATAGGTTTTGTTGCATGCAAATAAACAAAAGTACTTTGTGTCAATCTCCTTGCTCAGGATTGGCCTGTTAAAATATGGCTGCATTCACGTATCTGTTGGAACCACAATTTGGCACTGGTTCTTTCAAAGCAGCTGCTGCAGAATCTTCACCCCCTTGCGCACACAGGGCTGTGATACAGAACTGCCTTGTCTTTCCATTCTCCAAACAGTGATGACACTGGTCTGTGCTATCCTGATGGTTACATTAGTAACAGACTCAACATTGTGATGTTCACTACTCCTGGTGTTATAGCAAACAGAGCCCAAGTCTGGCTGAGCAAGCTCCCTTCTGGTAACTGTGGCCCCTGTCTGCTTTTTGCAGAAGTTCATCTGTCTACTCAGACTGTGTTCAGCCTCACAGGCCAGAGGCAAATGAGCAGTCCACTGAGCCTCCTACTCAGCAAACTCTCACCCAGACAAGCAACAGTTGCCAATCCATTGTACACTTTTACTATATACGGCATACTCGCATATACTATTCTCGACAACTGTATGTCAGACTTTAGCCTTTAACCATCTTAGTGTGAAAGAACAGGCAACAATGTTAGAGCACAGAATACATGTGTGAGCTATATCAACACCAATTTTTCATGCTGAATACAATGGTTGGCTCACTGTTTAAAATGAATGCTGAGCAGCTGTGAACAAGTCATGGTGAGTAGTAATGTAATTCCTTAAATTAACATTTTTAAATCTCCTGGGTTGATTTCAATAGCCAGAAGGAGATCTATGCTGATTTCAGGAAACTCCCAACCATTCTGGGAGGATTGGAGACTCTATTAATTAGAGAAGGATGGAGAAAGAAAATAGAGAACAGACTGGTTCACCTGACATCAAACATCAGGAAATTGTTGGGATCTATCATTAAGAATCTCTTGATACACTTGGAAAAGCATAATGTGGTTAGAACAAATCGTTATAGTTTGACCAAAGGGAAATCTTTGACATATTTATTGAGGAATTTTTGAGTATGTAACTCATAGGGTAAATAAAGTGGTAGTTGTGTTTTATTTGAATTATCAATTATTATTAGTTAAGGGGCTCCACAGATGATTAGTATAGAAGAGCAGGGCTGATGGTGTTCGGAGATGGTATTAGCTTGTATAGAGCATTGGTTAAAGTATATGGATAAACAAGGCATTTTCAAGTTAATATGCTGTGAGTAATGGAGTGCCATGTGGATTCATGCTGGTGTCTCAGCTATTTACAATTTATATTAATGGCTTAAACAAAGAGGCAGAATGATATATCTAAGTTTGCTGATGATACAAAGCTGTGAAGACACTTTGAGATATAGAGAGATTACATGAATGGACCACAAGGTAGAAGATAGTGTATTCTCTTGGAAAGTGTGAGGTTATACACACTGGTTGTAAAAATGTAAAAATAGATTTTTAAAGTGTGAAACTTTTAAATGTTGATGTTCAGAGACACTTGGATATACTCGTACAGGGTACGTAAGATAGCCTGCAAGAACAGTAAACAATTAGGAGAACAAATGTTTTGTTGGTTTTTATTACAAAGGAATTGGAATGCAATTGATGCTACAATTGTACTGGATTACTGGTTCCATCCACAAGAATGACTTCTGTGACAGTGCAGCACACCCTCAAGATTTTAGTAGAGTGTCAGTTTACATTATCATACTCAGATCTTTGAGTGGAAGTTGAATCTACACCTTCTAACTAGGAAGCAAGATTGTTAATCTCTGAGTCAAGGCCAGCATTAAAATCATGAACATGTATCTGTGCTGTTCCATAGTACTAAACCTACTATAGGCAGAGTAATTTGCTCTTGTCTGTGTGTTTTTTAAAACTACAAAAACATTTCACCTTTTGCTCAGCGAAATCATGGAGTTTTTACAACATAGAAAGAGGACCTTTGGCCCATTGTGCCTGCACCAGCCATCAAGCATCCATCTATTTTAATCCTGTTGCCCACACTTGACCCATCATCTTTTATTCTTTGGTGTTTTAGATGCTCATCTAAATACTTTTTAAATGCCTTGAGGATTGCTGTCTCTATTAGCCTTTTTAGGTAGTAAGTTCAGATACCCACTACCACCTTGGTGGAAAAAGAAAATTCCTTGTATCTTCTCTATATCTTCTGTTCCTTAACTTGAATCTCTTCCCTTGGTTCCCACATGGGCCTGGTTACTTGTACACTGTCATGCCTGCGAAAACCACTAACAATTTCTCCTTCTCCATGCTAATTTAAGTATATTATAGTCCCACTCCCTGACTTAGATGCCTACATCTTCCTTCACTTGAGTGAATACAGATTCAAAGTGCTCACTTAACCTCAGTGATGTCTTCTGGTTTCACACACACAGTTCCTAATGCGCTTTACTGTTTTCCTGGTTATTTTCTTGTCTCTAAAATACAAATAAAAAACCTTTGGAGTTTCATTATTGTTACCTGCAAGTCTCCTCTTCACTCTCCTAATGTATTTCTTTAAGTGACCCCTGCTTTTTCTATATTCCTCTCGAAGTATACAATTTTAGCCTTTGATATATGCCATATACTTCATTTGCTTGCTTATCCAATGTTGCATGTCCCTTACCATCCAAACTTCTCTGGACTTGTTGATCCCACCTTCTCCTGTATGGAAACATATTGACCCTGCACATTCAAAATTACCCTTTTGGATCACTCCCATGGCTTCGATATGGATTTTCCTGCAAATAGCTGTTCCCAGTCCATTTTGGCCAGATCTTGACTAGTACTAAAATAAGCCTTCCCCAACTTCAGGACCTTTGTTTCTGGTACATGTTTGTTTTTATACATAAGTACTTTAAATCTTATTGAATTATGGTCACTACCACTAAAATACCCCATCCACCACTTGCCTGGCTTTGTTCCCTAAAATTAGGTTCAGTGTTGCTCCCTGTCTTGTAAGATTTTAAACAATCTGACTTAAACTGTTCTCCTGGATGCGTTTTAAGAATTCTGCTCCTTCTAAATCTTTCAAACTTTGTCTATCCCAGATAACATTAGGGAAGTTGAAATCTCTTATTACCCTACTTTCTATTTGTCCCTGATTGTTCAGCGGTCTGTAGTGCACCTTTTGCAAAGTGCCCCCTTTTTATTTTGAAGTTCTATCCAGACAGCTTCATTTTGGAAACCTACAAAGATACCATCCCTTCTTATTGCAGTAATTGATTCCTTGATCAATCTTTTATATCACACCCCTGTTTTACCTAAAGAATCTATATTCAATCCTGCCCTTCCCTCAACAATGTCTCCATGATAGCAATCATATCACATCCCCACGTGTTAATCAGCACCTTGGCTCCTTGTATCAATTCAAAGTAAAGGTTCCTTGTCATGCTCCCATGTGCATTAACTTATCTATATTTACACTGCCTTCAAGACTGATTTGGGGTTCTTTTAGACTTGTCTGCACATCACCCCCATCCCATTCCCTTTCTAATTAATTTTAAATATCCACTCATCACACAAGCAGCCGCTCCCTCCTGCAAAAATGTTGGTCTCTCCAGTCCGATGCAACCTTCAAGTAAGATTGAATGTTTTCTCTTGCTTTTGAGCTCCACACCCACCAA
Source organism: Chiloscyllium plagiosum (assembly GCF_004010195.1). Taxonomy (NCBI): domain Eukaryota; kingdom Metazoa; phylum Chordata; class Chondrichthyes; order Orectolobiformes; family Hemiscylliidae; genus Chiloscyllium; species Chiloscyllium plagiosum. Next base: position 43,251,779 of record NC_057712.1, read on the forward strand.
TTTTTATTAATTCTTTGCTTGTTTCCCTTTTGGTCTTTTAAAGAATTAACTTCACATCCTATTTTGGAGTCTTTGTATATTTCAACATCACTCACTCTGGGCTTTTATTCAAATCATTAATGTGTGACATTATGTAGCACTTTGAACCTTGAAAGATGTCCCAATGCACTTTACAGGAGCGTTATCAAACAAAGTTTTATGCCGAAGTGGCCTGGCTAATCCCTGTGTAAAATCTTTGCCCACTTGTAGCCATCTGAAAACCAGTCAACATTTTTGTTAACATTTTACAAGGCACAAAACCTCATTTGCTGTCATCTCCACCAACATTATACCCTTAAAGTAAACTTAAGTTATTACTTTAACATAAGATAGATCAGGTTTCGGGTAGGAACAGGGAGAAAATTTTAACTTCATGCTTATTAAATTTAAATGCAATGTTAGGAGTAAGTAATACCCATTTAATTCCTGAGTGAGAGTTTCCTAGGTGTGCAAAAGCAGCTGTATGCTTTCGTTGAGATTGTTAGATTATGAGAGTTGCAAGTCTCAACATCCTTTCCTTAGCAATGACTTATGTGAGTTTTTAAAAAAAACCTCATCTATTCTTATTATTTAAATTGTTTTTCTAATTCATTTTCCATAGGTGGAAAGACTAATTGGAAGCCACCAGAAAACTGTCCTGTCTACAATTTTCTCGTCAACACTGGATGTTTTTTCCTTCATCCACGATGCAGTACTAGGAAGGATGCTGCTGATTTTGCCATCTGCATGCATGTTTGTGTTCTTGTCTTATTATGCAAATCAATAGCTAGAGATAATTGTTCATGTTGCAAGGTGTGAGAAAAGCCAAGTCTTGTTTTCTTTTTAGTTGGGACCATGATGAATTGGGTCCTGAAATGAAAATGCCAAGTTGCAAAGATCTCTAAGTAATGGCAAACTTTACGGGGCACTGGAATGCAAGAGGCAGCTTAGAAATCCCAGAATGAGTTTGGATGTTACTATGGCTGAGCTGAATGGTGGCAGTTAAGTCAGGAATTTGGATTTATGTGGTTGTTTTCACACTGTTGTGCTATCCTGAAGTGCATTAGAGCCAAGGATGTCCTTTTGAAGTATAATATAGGAAATGCAGTGACCAATTTATGAGCAGCACATCCCCAGTAATAGTGAGTGGCTAATCCATTTTAGATGTCATTTGAAGGCTAAAGATTTTCACTCGGTTGCAGGAGTGGGCCATTTAACCATTTGAATCTGTTCCGCCATTCATTGTGTTCTTACTTGCTTTTCCTGAAGAAGGGCTCATGCCCGAAACGTCAATTCTCCTGCTCCTTGGATGCTGCCAGACCTGCTGCGCTTTTCCAACAACACATTTTCAGCTTACTTGCTTTTCAGCCTAACTCCATATATCTGCTTTTGTCCCCCAAGTCCATGCAAGGGGTCACATAGACACCTGGAGGTCAAAACGTTCCAATTGTTTAAGAAAATTAAGGACAGTTAGCCATAGTCCATAAAGGGCCATGGGCATCTCTCTCCATTATAAAATAGACAACTGGTGGTATGTAACTGGAAGGAAACTCCTCCAGAAGGCTCCATGAACTGTTATTGAGTTGAACTCTCACCACTGGCATTTCTCTGCATCACACTTTAGCCACCTGAGCTAACTGAGCAATGGGGGAAGGGAGGCAAGTGCAGCTCACTTCCTGAATGCACGAATTAAATTACCTACCTCGCCTATCATTGTGCCATAATCTTTGAAACAGTTGCCATGAATGTTTGGCATTGCTTCTGTCACTGCATTGTGTAATCATCAACTAAAAAACAAAACTATTCCCATTGCATTGACCACCCACATTTGTACTGGAAGCACTAACACTTGACACAATCCAATAAGTAGTTCTCCATTTTTAAAAAGCTTTGTGGTTTTAAAGAAAGCCTTACATTTAGATAATAGTTTTTATGACCATGGGACATATCAAAGTGATTTACAGCCAGTGAAGTATATTGGAAGCATATTCAAAAATTGTTGTAATGTAGGAAAAGGCAGTATTGGTCCTCAAGCTGTTCCAGTCAGTTGTTCACACCTCACTAAGGTGGAAGTAGCCTAATGGTGAGCAGCAGGAAGAATCTGGCTAGCACTTAGTGTGATTTACTATTCTCTTTAAGAAAAAACAATTTGAACCCCTAGTTTTGATTTTACTGCATCTGACAAACAAATTGCATGACCATGATGGAGACCACCTTCAAGGTTGTTATATGTAACTCAATCCAGGGGAAACTTGACCTGCCACAGGAGGTACATTGAGAGCAATGGCAGATACCGAAGATCTAATTTGGATAATCATTTCAGAAAGTTGGTCGACCATTTATTTGCTGAACCCTTTTTTCATGGTGGTTCAGTGATTAGCACTGCTGTGTCTCAGCGCCAGGGTTTCCGGTTTGATTCCACCATCAGGTGGAGTCTGCACGTTGTTCCTGTGTCTACATGGGTTTCCTCCTCATGCTTCAGTTTCCTCACACGGTAGAAAGATATGCAGGTTAGGTGGATTGGCCATATTCAATTTCCCATAGTATTCAGGGAGGTGGATTAACGCTGGGAAATGCAAGGTTACAGGGATAGGGGAGGTAGTGGTCCTGGATGGGATGCTCTTCACAAGGTTGGTATGGTCTCGACGGGCTGAGTGGTCTCCTTCTGCTCTGTAGGGAACCTATGAAATCTCAAATAACCCATGTTCTGTTTTGCTTCTGTCAATATTAATAACCAGTAGGGAGAAAGGCAAACAGAAATCACAGAATCGTACAGCACTAAAGAAGACTATTTGACCCATTGTGTCTGAGCTTACCTTCTGCCACTTTAACTTTATTAACTGTCAAGGCCCCTCTAAATACCACTTAATCTTTCTGCTATAAAGTGAACAAGCCCTAGCCTCTTCAGTCGCTGTATAACAGACTTGCCTTATTCCTTACACCATTTTAGTAAATCTGTGCCCTCTCAAAGCCTTTGCATTCTTCCTAAATTGTGCCTGGAATTAGTCACAATATAGCATCTGACTCCAAACCACTGATTTATAAATGTTTTGCTTAGTTCCTTCATTTTGTATTCTGTGTCACCATTTGTAAACTTGGAAATACTGTAGTTTTTGGCTTCCTCAACTTCTGTATCTTCAAAGATTTATGTATCTGAATTCTCAGGTATTTTTCCCAGGCATCCTTTACTATTGTACCCATTAAATGATATAATTGAGGAATAGACGGTTTGAACTTCTAACAAATGATAGACAGTTAACATTTTTTTGTCTCTCTCTTTTTTCCAACTCCTCCTTCCTTTTGTGACCTTCCCTCCTCCTCTATCCTTGTGTCACCTTCACCCCTAATTTTACAGGCTGGCCGTATGGATGAGCAATTGCCAAAGCATATCCCTTTCACCGTACTGTCTGGAGACAAGGGCTTCGAGGAACTGAAGAATCAGTTGAAGAAAACGATGCGTCCTGGCCACGTTCTGAATCCCCACCAGATGGAAGGGGAGCTGATGTGTGCCTTACTGAATAGTATATCAGATATTGGGAAAGGTGGGGCTGAAGCAATAAGATAATTGAAAAAAAAGGTTAAATCCCATGACACTGCTTATCTGGAATAAATGCGTCTATGACTCCTACATTGATACTAGATGTAATTCTTTACTTTGGCTACCATAGCATTTTTGAGATACTTTTCTGAAGTTGTTAAAGTGTAGCTGTCAGTGAGAATTTCTCCATTTGGCTGTTTAGTTAGAAAGTTGCCACCAAACTAATAGCACAAACAAAAGCAAACTACACCAGTGACTGCCAGAAATCTGACATAAAGACAAAATGCTGGAAATACTCAATACTTCTTGCAGAATCTGTAGCGAGGGCAAAGGAGACGTAATGTTTCTAGTCAATAACAGGTTCTAAGTAAGACCAAAAAGAGAGAAGTGTGTGTTCAAGAGAGCAGGAGTGATTAAAGGAAACCGGGGGGACAGTTCAAGGCATGGTTAATTGACAGTTGCATGAAGACTTCAACTTTGTAGATGAGTAAAATAATGAAAACTAAATTTCAACTTTTTTTTAACTATAAATTGGGAATCTACACTTCCTTATTAACGAATTTAAAAGGCGAATAGAAATTTGGACCTTTGGAAATAGCCACAGGATCCTTACGGTACTTAAGGCAGTGACAAAGTGGTCATTTCACTGGGTTGGTAATCCAGAGCCTCAAGAATACTATCATATACATGTCCAGTTCCAGGAATATGTTCTGGAAGCCCCATGGAAGACAGTGAAATTTGAATTCAATTTTTTTTTTAAATTTGGAATAAAGAAAAACTAACCTAATGATGACTATTTAACCACTTTCAATTCTCATAAAAATTTGTCTTCGTCACTAATGTCCTTTGGGAATGGGAATCTACTGTTCTAACCTACTCTGGTCATCAACAATGTGATTCACAACAATGTGGTTAACTTTGGATTATCAAACACCTAACTAATTTAATCTCAAGTTCCTCTGATCATTCAGTGAGTAGCCATGCATGTTCCAGGTTTTTATTTATTCATTCATGGGATATGGATGTTGCTGGCCAGCATTTATTGCCCATCCCCAGTTTCCTAGAATGTTATAAAGAGTTAACCACATTGCTATTGGTCTGGAGTCATATGTAGGCCAGAGCAGGTAAGAATTGCAGATTTCAAACAGTTCTCCAGTTTCCTTTTGAAAGTTGCTGTTGAATATCCTTCCACACCTTTTTTAGGCAACATATCCCAGATTATCATAACTCACTGAATAAAATAAATTTGAAAAGATTACAGAGGCCTTTTTTTAAAAATTCCTCTCAAATTTGACCCTTCTCTGACTGATGTCACCTATCTTCTCGGCAGTGGGAATTTGTCATTCCTTCTTTACTCTTGTGATCTCTCGGATAATTATTCAACACCTTTGCTACTATTCTGCACACAGGAGAATAATTCGATCTTCTCCAGACTCTCCAAGTAACACAAAGTATGCTGTTCGTTCTTTAGGGTAAGAATGATTGAGGTCATCATCTGAGGGCTTACTAGGGTTCTAGTCGGTATGAAGATGATTGCGAAGGCTAATCTGCACCCACAAGATTCTGCAGATACCAGAATACGAGAGACAGTTGAGTTTTGGACAAGGTGCTAGACCTCTCCTTGCATTTTCTCTCTGTCCCTGATGAGGACCTGGCTTCAAAGGGGTCATTATCAAAATTCCTAAGCAAAGCGTTTTGAGATCCTTGTTCTTTGAGCCATCATTAAAATATACCCAGTACATGCAATAGTTGATTTATTTTGAGAAGGAAGTGTAAGGCATTCTGACTACATGGTCAGCCTGCCCTACTTGTGACTGAGTGTTAGGAATGCTTGCGATGCCACCTCAGGTGAGAACGTGTGTCTGCTCCTTTGTCCTGCCATCAAATCTTCAAAAGCTTCCAAAAAGAATTCAAATGAAAGTTGTTGAGCTAATTAGCCTGATTGTACTACACAGTCCATGTCTTCTGTGTGTAGAATGGGAGATCTTTCAGCTTGGTGGGCAAACTTACTATCATTTTTTTCCACACTGATATTCCTTCTGCTGAAGGCTACACTTGCTTTGGTAACTATCTTATATGAGTTCTTGCATATGATTGCACAACAATACAAGACAGCTCTTGAGAACATGTTGTACATTCTCTCAAAGGCTGCCTAATGGAACATTGTATTATCTTGAGCATTAAATTGCCCAAAGGCCATGTTCCAATAACTCTGAGCAACCCATTCCAAAATATAAGCACTTTGTTTTTCTTCTTTTCTTTCAAATCCTGGTAGAGTGTGATTCCAGACTTGGTCGGCTATAAATTGTAGTGCAGACATATTTGAATTATCTGGTTCAAGTGGGGTAAGGGCTAATAGTGGCCTAAATAAGCACGAGAAGCCTGGTCTATCGTAAAATATATGTAATGCTGAAAGGCCAGCAATTAAAGGAACTGAAAAGGGAGCAATTGAACACGACTTGCAGTGATGTGGAGTTGCTCTTGAAACCGATGGGCATTAGTTCAACCATGTAGGAATTCTGATCTACTGACTGAGCTTGAGCAAGCAGCTGGATGTTTGTAACTGTCTGTTAGACATTAAACACTTTTGGTTCCTCTTTGACCTCCAGGCCATGGCAGATGCATTGTTAACTTTGTTTTCTCTCTTGGGCTCCAGACAGTGATGATGAAGATGAAGTCCTCCAAAAAACGCTGGTATTGAGTTTGCAGGAGTCTATGGAAAAGCAGAAAACAACTCAAGAAGGTGCTCTTTCTGTCTTTGTAATCTATCACTTTTATTTGAGGAATTCTTTACTGAACTTAATGATCTTGGGTCTAGTTGATGGATCTTGGAGTTCAAGCTCCAAACCAGAACTTAAGAAGGACAAAAGATGACGTTTATCAAAGATAAATAAACTAAAAGGGGAAAACAAGTGAATGGTTGCTGATTCTTTTGCAGGAAAGCAAAAAAAAAAATTTTCCAGTTTGGTGGTGAAACCTTGCAAGTTGAGTTGAGGAAGTATTTGCTATTGGTTCGGCCCTAGTTGGAATATTGTCAGACTTTGGACACCACACTTTACCCAAGGTTGTCAAGGCCTTGGAGAGGTGCTGAAGAAATGTGTAAAAATAGTATCGGGAATGTGGAGTGGAACAGTTTGTGTGAAGGACAACAAACTGGAATTGTGCATTATGATAGAGGTGACAGAAATTGTGAAGGGTCTTGCCAGGATAAATATTAGTGGGCACAGAACACAGATTTAAGGTAATTGGCAACAAAAAAAGAGCAGCAATTTGTCTTAATTATAATCTGGAATACACCGTCTGAAAGGGCAGTGGAAGCAAATTTCATTTTTTAAAAGAGAATTGGATAAATACTTGAAAAGGGAGTGGTTTGCATGGCTATGTGTAAAGAGCAAGGCAGAGATATTCCAAAGAGCTTACACAGGCATTGTGAGCCGAATGGCATCCCCCTGTGCTGTAGAGTTCTAAACAATAATTCTATTTCAGCCAAAGAATAAAGTTTGTTATGTCTGTTATTTGTTCAGATGCTATTATCGAAGAAGCCATTTTGCGGAGCTTAGAAGAACAATGATTAAGGAGCCGTGATGGAATGGAGGAGTGAAACCCAAACCCCAGTCATCCAGATCAGCAAGAGTGCAGCGATGACAAACAAACCATGAGGAACAGAAGTAAACATGTTTTAGCATTCCTCCTAAGATGGAGAGCTGCCTTTCTTTTCCCGACCTCTCTGCAACTGGGAAGAAAGATTGCTCTTTCATAGCCCCTGAAAAGATTGAGGACAAGATACCTTTTGCTTGGTGGGAGAATGAGAACCTGCAGATGAGGCAGAGCGAGCACAAGGTTAAAGTGTCTGGGTTGCAATGGCACTTTATGCAGGTCGCTTGTTCCAACACAAGAAGTGAACAGTGAGAGGCTTAATCTGACAGTAAGTTTTTCATGTCCTATCATGGGCACCCTTAAGAATGCCATAGCAACTAAGCATGATCTTCACTTGCGGGAACAGTAGAGAATATCTACACATGCAGAGAGGAATAAGCATGATTTATTCAGGAATACAGCCAATACAGGGGAGCTCAACAACGTGTTTAATCTAACAAACCTGGCTACATTTTATTTTCCAATATATTTGTCAAATAACAGCTTCACAAAATAGAGCAGTTTTTGAAAGTATATTACAAATGTGAAAACATGAAAATAATTGTTTTTTTAAAAAGGGTTGTTGTAAATTGTGTAATGTGAAAGGTTTGGAAATGAAGCAGGGAGAGCAAAGCAGTAAATTCCTGGATTGGAATGTTGGTGTTACAAATTAACAAGTTGTAAATTTAAATGTAACTTTCAATAAAGGATTCTAAATGCTCGAGATCCAGTTAATTGTATGGTTTCTAATCCAAAGAGAAACTGAAAAACTCAGTAGCGGATGCAGACATGTTGCACTAACAAGCAAAGCACAGATTAGGTGCTGATCTGACAAACAGGGCAGTAACAACTCTAACACAAACAGTTCTCCATTTCCCATCATGATAGGCACCTGTTAGAATACCATAACAACTAAGCATGATTGGTACTTAGGGCTTAGTAGAAAACATCTATACTGTCACAGACTCTGAATTAACCACAGACAAACACAAAGTGGGGAACCGCATGTGATGGAAGTTTTGTGAAGTTTTTGTAATAACTTCTCCCAATTGATCAGTCTCTCAACTTATGCTCCTGATCAAAGTTTGGGAGAAGATTTGTAGCTCGGGTGCTCGTTGTTGTGGTTCTGTTCGACGAGCTGGAAATTTTTTGTTGCAAACGTTTCGTCCCCTGTCTAGGAGACATCCTCAGTGCTTGGGAGCCTCCTGTGAAGCGCTTCTGTGGTGTTTCCTCCGGCATTTATAGTGGCCTGTCCCTGCCATTTCCGGTTGTCAGTTTCAGCTGTCCGCTGTAGTGGCCGGTATATTGGGTCCAGGTCGATGTGTTTTTTGATGGAGTTTGTGGATGAGTGCCATGCTTCTAGGAATTCCCTGGCTGTTCTTTGTTTGGCTTGCCCTATAATGGTAGTGTTGTCCCAGTCGAATTCATGTTGCTTGTCGTCTGCGTGTGTGGCTACTAAGGATAGCTGGTCGTGTTGTTTCGTGGCTAGTTGATGCTCCTGAGTTATAATGAATACTGTTTTATGTAAAATAGCAATAACTATTTGTTACTAACGAAAAGTACCATACACAATTCTAAGAATGGCAATAATCCAAACTTTTAAAACCATTAACTATTGGACTATTACCCCAAAATCCTCCTTCTGCCCCCAAGCCAGCATTTAAACCTGACAAACAAGGCAAAAGTCAAGAATAGAATGGTGCTGAAAAAGCACAGCAGGTCAGGCAGCATCGGAGGAGCATGAAAACGACATTTCTGGCAAAATCCCTTCATCAGGAATGAGGCAGTGAGCTTCCAGGATGGAGAGATAAATGGGAGAGGGGTGGGGCTGGGGAGAAAATAGCTAAGAATGCAATAGGTGGATGGAGTGAGGATGAAGGTGATAGGTTGGAGAGGAGGGTGGAGCAAATAGGTAGGAAGGAAGATTGACAGGTGGGATAGGTCATAAGGATGGTGCTGAGCTGGAAGGTTGGAACTGGGTAAGGTGGGGGCGGGGTGGAAATGAGGAAACTGGTGAAGAGCACTTCAGGGAACATCTCTGGGACACCCGCACCAACCAACCCACCACCCCATGGCCAAACATTTTAACTCCCCATCCCACTCTGCCAAAGACATGCAGATCCTGGGCTGCCTCCACCACCACTCCCTCACCACCCGACGCCTCATCTTCTGCCTCGGAACATATTAACCCCGGGGCGTCAATGTGGCCTTCATCAGTTTCCTCATTTCCCCTGCCCCGCACCTTACCCCAGTTCCAACCTTCCAGCTCAGCACCATCCTTATGACCTGTCCTGTTAATCTTCCTTCCCACCTATCCACTCACCCTCCTCTCTGGCCTATCACCTTCATCCCCAACGCATCCACCTATTGCACTCTTAGCTATCTTCTCTCCAGCTCCACCCCAGAGGCTCCCTGCCTCATTCCTGATGAAGGGCTTTTGTCCGAAATGTTTTTTTTCCTGCTCCTCGGATGCTGCCTGACCTGTTGTGCTTTTCGAGCACCATTCTAATCTTGACTCTGATCTCCAGCATCTGCAGTCCTCACTTTCGCCTAAACAAGAAGAAAGGTTAATAGTGAAGGTTAGACATTAGGTTAAAGACAGAGAAAGATGGCAAGCGACGATGCTTGACTCAGACTGTTTGAATCTCAGGCTAACAATACCAACCTCCAAAATGTTAAACCCCTCTGAGCAGCTCTGTGGCACTTTGTTGAGGAAAGAGATTAAGCCTTTGAAAGAGTTAATGAGTTGGGTTGGTTCCTCATGGTATCCTACCATTCGGACAATATGGCTCCTTGCCAAAAATGGTTTTCTAGTTCGACCTTTACTACTCCAGTTATAGTTATCTGTTGTTTACTTCAAGCACTGTCCCCCATGGTTTCCAAACAAGTGAATACTCACAGCCTGTGTCCTTTCTGGGAGCAATCCTTTCTTGGACCTCACTGCTCAAGCTCGAGCCATTGACACTTCTCGCAGCTCTGCAGGGTTTGGTTTTACAACTCTATTCTTCCCACCCCCCTTTATTTTTATCCACCAGATTGTAATTTTTTTATTGGTTGATTTTCCACCTTTTTTTAATATAGAGCCATAGAGATGTACAGCATGGAAACAGACCCTTCAGTCCAACCCATCCATGCTGACCAGATATCCCAACCCAATCTAGTCCCACCTGCCAGTACCCGCCATCCAAATGCCTCTTAAATGTTGCAATTGGACCAGCCTCCACCACATTCTCTGGCAGCTCATTCCATACATGTACCACCCTCTGCGTGAAAAAGTTGCTCCCTAGGTCTCTCATATCTTTCCCCTCTCACCCTAAACCTATGCCCTCTAGTTCTGGACTCCCCCACCCTCGGGAAAAGACCTTGTCTATTTATCCTATCCATGCCCCTCATGATTTTATAAACCTCTATAAGGTCACCCCTCAGCTTCAAATGTTCCAGGGAATACAGCCCCAGCCTATTCAGCCTCTCCCTGTAGCTCAAACCCTCCAACCCTGGCAACATCCTTTTAAATCTTGAGAAACAAATTTGTAAGGAGAGTAAAGGGCTGACCATTTAGAACAGAGGTAAGGAGAAACCTCTTCAGCCAGAAAGTGCTGAATCTATGGAATTCATTGCCACAGAAGACCGTGGAGGCCAGACCATTGAGTATATTTAAGATTTGGAGATGCCGGTGTTGGACTAGGGTGTACAAAGTTAAAAATCACACAACACCAAGTTATAGTCCAACAGGTTTAATTGGAAGCACACTAGCTTTCGGAGTCCTCCACAATCACCTGATGAAGGAGCTTCGCTCCGAAAGCTAGTGTGCTTCCAATTAAACCTGTTGGACTATAACCTTTTGTTGAGTATATTTAAGACTGAGATAGATAGGTTCTTGATTTTCAAGGGTTACGGGGAGAAAGTGGGAGAATGGGGTTGAGAAACTGATCAGCCATGATTGAACAGCAGAGTAGACTCAATGGGCTGAATGGCCTAATTTCTGCTCCTATGTCTTCTGGTCTTAGATCAAGTATTTTTTTTTCCCTTCTCCATTGTCATGAAGAGGTTTTCTGAGATATTTTCGGAAACTATAAATATATTTGCTTTGTGCCTTACCAACAAAAACATCAGCTCAAACTCACTTGACATTGTCACCTCTGAGTTCAATTTGAGTGTTTGAGATCAACCTGAACTTCATTATCTAACTTGGTTTGTATTTCATTGCAACCTTGTCGGAGTGCAGCAGTGTCAGAAGTGATATGTTTCAGAGATGGAAAGCAGCTCAGATGGAGATGAAGAATAAAGTTCTTTCAGTGATTTGGCTGTCTCACTCCTCCCTCAGCCTGCAAAAGCTTGCCTTTTATATTGCACAGTTAATGTAGCAAACACCACACAGTGCTTTACAATAGTATGAGTAGGCAACAGGTGAATGCCAGAGAGGTAGTTTTAGAACGGTCAGCAAACTTTTACTGGAAGTGGTACTAGGAGGAGAAGGAATTTAAAGTTTTGGATCTGGAAAGGCAGATGCTATTGAAGGTGACTAGTGATGTTCAAAAGGCTAAAGTTAGACAGAGTTTTTTTCCAAGGGTAGAAGGAGGTTACTGAAGTATGCATAGAAAAGACCATTAAGGGATCTGATCATAAGAATTTTAAACTTGAGAAATTGTGGATTAGGAATCAATGTTGGTTGGTGAACAAAGGCAGTATGAATTTGACTTGGTGTGAGTGGGACTCAGCCAACAGACTTTGGATGTGGAGAAGTTTATAGAAAGTGGGAAACCAGTCAGGAGAGCATTGAGATAGTCAAGCCTGGAAATGTTGAAGGTTTAGTCAGATTTGAATAAAGTTGAGGTACGAAAAATCCCAGTAAATTTAAGCACTTGCAGGTTAATGTCCTTGATCTTTAAATAAAACGTAGGTGAGACCATTTGTTCTCCGGGTGCTCCGGTTTCCTCCCACAATCCAAAAATGTGCAGGTTAGGTGAATTGGCCATGCTAAATTGCCCGTAGTGTTAGATGTAGGGGTATGGGTATGGGTGGGTGCGCTTCGGCGGGTCGGTGTGGACTGGTTGGGCCGAAGGGCCTGTTTCCACACTGTAAGTAATCTAATCTAAAGTTGAGGTACGAAAAATCCCAGCAAATTTAAGCACTTGCAGGTTAATGTCCTTGATCTTTAAATAAAACGTAGGTGAGACCATTTGTTTCATTTTGCTAACTTGTGGTGGATTAAATTAAAAGTGAGAGACATGGCTCTTAAAATTGCTAAAGAGATTCTGGGATTTGAAGATGATTTCTCAAATTTGCCAAGGAAGTTTAGAAGAAAAAGGCCATACTTTTAGAATTAGCAAAGAAATTAGGTTTGGGTTTAACCAAGGACAAAAGTAAAGCTGAAATTGTAAAACTTAGGTGTGTCAGAGAAACAGACAGTGCAGTAGAGGAAAAAGAGAGAATGTTCTTCGCTGAGTAAAAAGAGAGAGGAGAAAGAGAGAGAGAGAGGAAATAGAAAGAGAGAGAAAGTTCTTAGCTGAGCAAAAAGAGAGAGAATTTGAACTTGAGAAGTGCTGACTTAGTCAGCCAAGTCAAGATAACAGGATGGAGATTAAAAGAGACAGTCGTGATATATACAAATATATCAAAATTCTGCCACATTTTGATGAAAAAGATGTTGAAGCCTTCTTTATTTCATTTGAAAAATTGGCTAGGCAGATGGAGTGGTCCGAGGATTTATGGGTGATGCTAGTTCAGACTAAAGTGGTAGGCAGAGCTAGTGAGGTATTTGCCGTGCTGTCAGATAAGGGGTCATGAGATTATGAAGAGGTTAAACAGACTATTTTAAGTGCTTATGAACTGGTACCAGAAGCGGTTCAGAAACACAAAGGGACCCAATCAGACTTATGTTGAGCTTGAAAGAATTAAACTTAGTCATTTTGATAGATGGGTGCATGCTTCAAAATAGATACGACCTTTGAGGCTCTAAGAGAGATTATTCTGCTGGAGGAGTTTACAAACTCACTTCCAGAGATGGTAAGAATTCACGTGGAGAAACAGAAAGTTCAGGAAGTTAGAAGGGCAGCAGAATTAGCACATGAGTACATGTTCGTGCATAAGACAAACTTCCGGCCAGAATTTCATCCTGTGAGGGATAGAAGTTAGGAGAAGGGGCGATCCTACACTGTGAAACCAAGAGTAGAGCGCACTGGTAAGAATTTTACTACAGGATAAAAAAGGAGCCCAAGAGAGTGGAAAGGAGATGAAAGGCCTCAGGTGTTTTTGGGAGATTGTGTTGCCAGTAGCATACAGCCAGGAAGTGTTATGGGTAGTGCATGAACTACTTGTAGGAGGTCACCTCGGGGTACGAAAGGCTCAGGCTAAGGAACAAAAACAATTTTAATGGCCTGGAATGCACATGGATGTGGTTACCTTTTGCCGAACGTGTCAAATGTGCCAAATGGTAGGTAAGCCACAGGTGGTAATAAAACCAGTGCCTTTGTTGCCAATTCCCACATTTGAAGAACCTTTTACGCGGATTATAGTTGATTGTGTAGGTCCCCTCCCAAGAACTAGTACTTGTTAACCATAATGGGTGTGCCTACCAGATTCCCGAAGGCAATTCCATTACGAAGTATCAAGGCAAAAAGGGTAGTAGAGGAGTTAGTAGCTTTCTTCACACGGTACGGGCTACCCAGAGAGTTCAGTTGGACCAAAGGTCAAATTTTATTACTAGGGTGTTAAAGGAGGTTATGGATAGCTTAGGTATACAGCACTTTAAGTCCAATATGTATCATCCTGAATCCCAAGGAGCTTTACTAAGATGGTGTCAGACCTTGCAAACCATGTTGAGAGCATACTGTCAGGATTATCCAAATGATTGAGATAAAGGTGTCCCATTCATATTGTTTGCCATTAGAGATGCCCCAAATGAATCTACTCAGTTCACTCCCTTCGAGTTAATATTCGAGCATGAAATGAGAGGCCTTTTGAAATTAATTAAAGAAAAATTGACAGGACCAAAGTCATAGATCTCACACTTATATTATGTATTGGAGTTAAGGGAGAAATTAAATCGAGTTGGTGAGTTAGCTAAAAAGCACCGAAAGAGGGCAGAGTATCGAATGAAGCAGATGGCAGATAAAAGCTCTAAGACTCAGACATTTTCCAGAGGGGATGATGTGTTAGTACTGTTACCAGTGATGGGAGATCACTTCAAAGCCAGGTTTAGTGGTCCCTATCAAATTGAGAAAAAGTTGAGTCAGTAAAGATGCCAGATAGAAAAACACAGGTATGTCGTGTGAACATGTTGAAACTGTATTATAATAGAGAGAGAACTGGAGAAACAGGTGTTAGTTATTGCCTCACAGAGTGAGGAATCAAATCCAGATGATGTGGATTTTGATGTGCCTCAAAATAGATTAAAAAATGAAGAAGTCCTTGAGGAGTGGGATAGGTTAGTAAGCTATCTGTCTCGGAAGCATAGAACGGAGTTGAAAGATTTGTTACTGCAGTATAAGGACATATGTAAGATTTAAATGGGGAGGACTAATGCTATTGTATATGAAGTCGATGTAGGGAATACTGCTCCGATAAAACAACACCCCTAATGGCTTAATCCTTTCATACTGCACAGGATAATGCACATTGTTGCTGGTTTAAATTAAGCAGAAGGGTTTACCCGTGTCCTAACCGGTGGCAGAGAGGTTTAGTATGGAACACTTTCTTCCATGTAGCTGTTTCTTTGACCAGCAGCCTCAAAATTGATTGACTGCTTGCTCTGACCAGCCCAACTGCTAAAACCCAAACCAACCCAAAGAAAAGCTGAACTGGGAGAACAGGCCACTCTCCTTTCATTGTACAAGTGTTTTTTTTTTAAACTTAAAAGCTTTTTCAAGTAGATCAACCCAGACATTTTGGCAACTCTGCCTCATAGAACACATCTGAGAAAAAAAGGGACAACACAATCCTGTTAAAGGAGCAGTATTGTCACACCTCCCCCTTTAAAAAATGAATCATCAATATTTAAAGATGGCTTCATTTTGAAATCCCCTTAATCTTACATTGTTAGTACACTGCAAACTACACACATTACATTGACAATAATCATGCAAGCATGCGCACTAAATTCTCTGACAGTGTGTTTTACTTCCACCAACTAAAGCCTCCGTTTCTCATCCAAGCCTTGACAATGCGCCGGGAATCACCTTTTCTTGTCTTGCCACGCCACATGCACAATTTTCAAATTGAATGGCTGTAACAACAAGTTCCATTTAAACAGTCGCCAATGTTTGTGCTTACATTTCTCCACAGACTTCAATGGGTTATGATAGGTGTATACGATTGTCTCAGATATATTACTGGTAACATAAACATTGAAATGTTGTAATGCCAACACCAAGCTAAAATCTCCTTCTCAACTGTCAAACATTTCTGCTGATGAATGTTCAATTTTCTGGACAAATATCCGATAGGTCTTTCTATCTTCTCTTCTTCTTCCTATAAGAGCACAGCACCGACACCTACATCACTTGCATCAATAGCCACCTTGAATGGCTTTGTGTAATTAGGCATGGCTAACACTGGGACTGTGGTTAACACAGCTTTCAGACTGTCAAATGCCTTCTGACAGTCTACTGTCCACTGAAACTTCTTGCCTTTCTTTAGCAATTCAATGAGTGGTGCAGTCACACTGCTCAAATTTGGTATGAATTTCCAAAAAAATCCAATCAATCCCAGGAATCTTAGCACTTTTTTGTCGATGGTATGGGAATCTCCCCAATTACATCTGTGGGGCCATTTATCAATGTCCAATAGCATGGCCCAGGAAAGTCAATTGCACTTTGGCAAATTCACTTTTAGCCAAATTTATCACCAAGACTGCCTCCTGAAGTTGATTGGACAATTTTAATAAATGTTGCAAATATTCCTTCCATGAGTGACTAAAAATCACCAGGTCATCTATATGTACGACACAATTGGGTAATTCAGCTATGACTTTATTGGTTAGTCTCTGAAATAGCACAACTTTAAATTAATACAGTCCATTCTGTGTTGCAAAAGCCGAAATTGTCTTTGCTGTTTCAGATGTGCATCAGTCTTTGTAACTGTATTGACTTTGCGATAGTCCACACATAACTGTTGGGTACCATCTGGTTTTGGCACCATTACTATTTGTGAGCTCCAGTCACAGTAACTCACTTCGATTATGTCAAATTGCAGCATGTGTTCAATCTCCTTTTGAACCTTTGCTAACTTTAGAGGGTTATGCCTATAAGGATATTGTTTAATCAGATCAGCATCTTCTTTATTTACATCATGCCTTTAAATGCTGTCTAGCCAACTTCCCCACCGAATTTAACTGTTCCCTAAAATCTGACACGTAGTTCAAATATGCGATCTCTGAATTCTGACTTACCAATTTCTCCCTAATCAATTTTAGTGGTCCTTTCACTTCATGCCCAAATTCTAATTCAAATGGACTGAATTTGGTTGACTCATTTGGGTGCATCTCTGATCGCAAAAGGAACAAACAGAATTCCTTTATCCCAGTTGGATTGTCGTGACTATAAGCCCCAATGGTCTTTAATGTCTGATGCCACCTTTCTAAGACCCCCTGTGATTCTGGATGGTATGCAATACATTTGAATTGTTTTATTCCTAAGCCATCCATAACTTTCTAGAGTAATATTCACGTGAAGTTTGACTGTTGATCTGATTGTATTGTTGTGGGTAATCCATATCGAGTGAAAGATTTGAGTAACTCCTCTACAATCCTTTTAGTGGTGAGCTTACATAATGTAATGGCCTCTGTAAATCTAGTGGACACATCCATTATTGTTAACAAATACTGATTCCCACTCTTTTTTTGGGTAGGGGTCCTACGCAATCCATTAAGAGTCTTGTAAAAGGTTCCTTACATCTCTATGATTCTATGAAATGCAGGAACAGGTATTAAAGGTCCAGGTTTTATTACTGCTGTAGACTTTCCAGTTACCTGACATGTCTGGCAAAATTCAACTACATCCTTGTGCAGTCCAGGCCAGTAAAAATGTTTTTGTATTTTACCTTGAGTTTTTCTTACTCCTAAATGACCCCTAAGTGATAGTTCATGCGCCACCCGCAACACCTCCTTTCCGTAACTCACTGGCAATACGACGTGATGAACTTCTCCCATTTCTCATCTGCCCGAATATGTGATGGTCTCCATTTCCTCATCAAGACATCATGGTTAAAATAGTAGCATTCAGGGATACATCTAGATTCTTTTTCCATGTATGCTTTTTGAAATACAGTAGCGCCTCGACATACGAACGACCCTGCTCATGAGCAAATCGGTTTACAAACAGGAATGTATGTAAAATTTTGCTTCAACGTACGTACGAAATTCAATACAAATGAAGGTACGAACGCAAAAAGTCCGTGTGCGACCACGTGGTTTCATTGTTCTGCTTTGCTACGCACTTGTTGAACGCAAAAGTTCTCGGGCCCCGTATGATCTCATTCAGTTCGTCTTTGGCGCGTGCACTGTGAACAGCATTCATTGCTACGTCCAAGCATTCTTACGCTATCCGAACAATGGGAAATATTGATTCAGTTCGCGAATTTTTCGGTTCGCGAACCAGGTCCCAGAACAGATTAAGTTCGTAAATCGAGGCGCTACTGTAATTGGTTTAGTTTCTCATCTTTCTGTTGTAAAAATGTAGGGAGTGATGGATTCTCAGGGGAACGTAGTACGAACAGCCAAGTTTCTTGCATTGAGACTGGCTCTAATGCAACAAGGGGTACGTCGGCTTCCAAGAGATCAATTGTGTTAGGGGATTCTCCAGTCTGAGGTACAGACAGACGTTTCTGTGGCCAGCAGCGAAAAATCAGAATAGTGTGTTGCTTCCCTGGTGCCAGGATCAAGGATGTCTCAGAGAGGGTGCAGAATGTTCTCACGGGGGAGAGGGACAAGCAGGAGGTGATTGTCCACATTGGAACCAACAACATAGGAAGGGAAAAGGTTAAGATTCTGAAGGGTGATTACAAAGAGTTAGGCAGGAATTTAAAAAGGAGGTCCTCAAGAGTAGTAATATCTGGATTACTCCCAGTGCTACGAGCTAATTAGGGCAGGAATAGGAGGATAGAGCAGATGAATGCATGGCTGAGGAGCTGGTGTATGGGAGAAGAATTCACATTTTTGGGTCATTGGAATCTCTTTTGGGGTAGAAGTGACCTGTACGAGAAGGACGGATTGCACCTAAATTGGAAGGTGACTAATATATTGGCAGGGAGATTTGCTAGAGCTGTTTGGGAGGATTTAAACTAGTAAGGTGGTGTGTGTGTGTGTGAGACCCAGGAAAGAGATCAATCTGAGACTGGTACAGTTGAGAACAGAAGCGAGTCAAAGAGTCAGGGCAGGCAGGAACAAGGTAGGACTAACAAATTAAACTGCATTTATTTCAATGCAAGGGGTCTAACAGGGAAGGCAGATGAACTCAGGGCATGGTTAGGAACATGGGACTGGGATATCATAGCAATTACAGAAACATGGCTCAGGGATGGACGGGACTGGCAGCTTAATGTTCCAGGATACAAATGCTACAGGAAGGATAGAAAGCGAGGCGAGAGAGGAGGGGGAGTGGTGTTTTTCTTAAGGGGTAGCATTACAGGTGTGCTGAGGGAGGATATTTCTGGAAATAAATCCAGGGAAGTTATTTGGGTGGAACTGAGAAATAAGAAAGGGATGATCATCTTACTGGGATTGTATTGTAGACCCCCTAATAGTCAGAGGGCAATTGAGAAACAAACTTGTAAGGAGATCTCAGCTATTGGTTTGAATAATAGGGTGGTTATGGTAGGGGATTTTAACTTTCCAAACATAGACTGGGATTGCCATAGTGTTAAGGGTTTAGATGGAGAAGAATTTGTTAAGTGTGTACAAGACAATTTTCTGATTCAGTATGTGGATGTACCTTTTAGAGAAGGTGCAAAACTTAAACTACTCTTGGGAAATAAGGCAGGGCAGGTGACTGAGGTGTCAGTGGAGGAGCACTTTGGGGCTAGTGACCATAATTCCATTAGATTTAAAATAGTGATGGAGAAGGATAGACCAGATCTAAAAGTTGAAGTTCTAAATTGGAGAAAGGCCAATTTTGACAGTATTAGGCAAGAACTTTCAAAAGCTGATTGGGGGCAGATGTTCGCAGGTAAAGGGACGGCTGGAAAATGGGAAGCCTTCAGGAATGAGGTAACGAGAATCCAGAGGAAGTATATTCCTGTCAGGGTGAAAGGAAAGGCTGGTAGGTATAGGGAATGCTGGATGACGAAAGAAATTGAAGGTTTGGTTCAGAAAAAGAAGGAAGCATATACAGGATAGATTGAGTGAATCCTTTGAAAAATATACAGGCAGTAGGAGTATACTTAAGAGGGAAATCAGGAGGGCAAAAAGAGGACATGAGATAGCTTTGGCAAATAGAATTAAGGAGAATACAAATATATTAAGGACAAAAGAGTCACTAGGGAGAGAATAAGGCCCCTCAAAGAACAGCAAGACGGCCTTTGTGTGGAGCTGCAGAAAATGGGGGAGATACTAAACGAGTATTTTGCATCAGTATTTACTGTGGAAAAGATATGGAAGATATAGAATGTAGGGAAATAGATGGTGACATCTTGAAAAATGACCATATTACAGAGGAGGAAGTGCTGGATGTCTTGAAACACATAAAGGTGGATAAATCCCCAGGACCTGATCCGGTGTACCCTAAAACTCTGTGGGAAGCTAGAGAAGTGAATGCTGGGCCTCTTGCTGAGATATTTGTATCATCGATAGTCACAGGTGAGGTGCCGGAAAACTGGCTAATGTGGTCCCACTGTTTAAGAAGGGCGGTAAAGACAAGACAGGGAACTATAAACCGGTGAGCCTGACCTCGGTGGTGGGCAATTTGTTCGAGGGAATCCTGAGGGACAAGATGTACAAGTATTTGGAAAGGCAAGGACTGATTTGGGATAGTCAACATGGCTTTGTGCATGGGAAATCATGTCTCACAAACCTGATTGAGTTTTTTGAGGAAGTAACAAAGAGGATTGATGAGGACAGAACAGTAGATGTGATCTATATGGACTTCAGTAAGGCGTTCAACAATGTTCCCCATGGGAGACTGATTAGTAAGGTTAGATCTCAGGGAATACAGGGAGAACTAGCCATTTGGATATGAACTGGCTCAAACGTAGAAGACAGAGGGTAATGGTGGAGAGTTGTTTTCAGGCTGGAGGTCTGTGACCAGTAGAGCGCCACAAGGATTGGTACTGGGTCCTCTACTTTTTGTCATTTACATAAATGATTTGGATGTGAGTATAAGAGGTACAGTTAGTAAGTTTGCAGATGACACCAAAATTGGAAGTGTAGTGGACAGTGAAGAAGGTTACCTCAGATTACAACAGGATCTGGACGAGATGGGCCAATGGGCTGAGAAGTGGCAGATGGAGTTTAATTCAGATAAATGTGAAGTGCTGCATTTTTGGAAAGCAAATCTTAGCAGGACTTATACACTTAATGGTAAGGTCCTAGGGAGTATTGCTGAAAAAAAGAGACCTTGGAGTGCAGGTTCATAGCTCCTTGAAAATGGAATCGCAGGTAGATAGGATAGTGAAGGCGGCGTTTGGTATGCTTTCTTTTATTGGTCAGAGTATTGAGTACAGGAGTTGGGAGGTCATATTGTGGCTATACAGGACATTGGTTAGGCCACTGTTGGAATATTGCATGCAATTCTGGTATCCTTCCTATCGGAAAGACGTTGTGAAACTTGAAAGGCTTCAGAAAAGACTTACAAGGATGTTGCCATTGGAGGTTGAGGAGTGACCTTATAGAGGTTTACAAAATCATGAGGGAAATGGATAGGATAAATAGACAAAGTCTTTTCCCTGGGGTGATGGAGTCCAGAACTAGAGGCCATAGGTTTAGGGTGAGAGGGGAAAGATATAAAAGAAACCTACAGGGCAACGTTTTCACGCAGAGAGTGGTACATGTATGGAATGAGCTGCCAGAGGAAGTGGTGGAAACTGGTACAATTGCAGCATTTAAGCGGCATTTGGATGGGTATATGAATAGGAAGGATTTGGAGGGATATGGGCCGCGTGCTGGCAGGTGGGACTAGATTGGGTTGGGATATCTGGTCGGCATGGATGGTCTGTTTCCATGCTGTACATCTCTATGACTCTAATTCAGTTAACTTCTCTGAACTAAAGATGTCTGCTTTATTATCTATCTGCTTCTGGTTTGTCTCAACCATTTGATCAAACAGGGTCTCTGCTAATTCCACTTCAACTTTCTTATCTGTACTCTATAATCCCTCCTGTTTCAACTGGTGATGTTGTGACCTCGTTACCACACAGTCAGGAAAATTCCCAGGACATGTGTCCAGTCATAGTTCAGTTCCCTGAGTTTCCACTGGCTTTTCAACCACAGTAGGCAGCACCCCTACCTATGAACCAGCTATAACATCACAAGGACAAATTCTATTCCTGGAGCCAGGAATTTGTCCAGTATTCCTACCATGACTTCTCCACTCTTCACTGGACACTCTAACCTCACTCTACATATATAAGCGCTTCTTGACTCACCATGAATTCCCATTATCAGCACTTTTTCTGGCAATAGTCCTTCAGAGGTACATATCTCCTCATCTTTCAACATCAAAGATTGAGAGGATCCTGTATCTCTTAATATTGTAACCTCTTTACCCGCTGCTCCTGGCCTGTGAGTAAACTTCACCTTTGCAAGTATATGATTAAAGAAGATCTGGCACTTCCTCCTTAACCAACCTCTGACCAGGCTGTACATTCTTGTGCAGCTTTTTAGCCTCCACTCTGCGCTCCGTTACCACTCCAACAAAATTCACTGGCTTATCTTGTTTTCCTACATCTGGTTTCCCAGTGCTTTTCCTAACCCACCAACACTGTGATTTCACATTACCTACTTTATTGCAGTGAAAACACCGGAGCTTATTAACTTCTCTTTCTCCTTCAAGGGTTTCCTTTTTACCTTGTGGCATGTTATCCTTATGATCTTCACCGAGACCTACCTGTCCCTTTCCATGTGAGGATTTCCCTTATCCCCAATTTCTATCCCTCACAGATTGAAATTGATTTGAAACCTAAACTTTGATGTATGAGCCAACTCATAATCATCAGCCATTTCAGCTGCTAATCTTGCTGTTTTAACTCTCTGCTCTTTCACATGAGTTCTCACTACTTCAGGATGTCAATTTTTGAACTCTTGTCTAAGTCGCAACTTCTTCAGTTCAAATTCTCTTTCTTCCTTTCCCCTCTCTTCTCTCTCTCTCTTTCTCTCTTTATCTTTTTGTTTTGCTAAAGCAATTCATTCGTTTTCTTTTTCCTCTGCTTTCAATCATAATTCAAACAGTTGCATTTCTTTTGCCCTTTCCTTGTCTTCTGCTTCTAACTCAAGCTGCTTCGTTTTCAATTGAACTTCAGCCAAGTCTAAAGATTCTCTTGGCGTTTCCAGCAAATTTAAATGCTGAGCTATTGCTGTAATTATCTCTCCTTAGCTAACGGAAAAAGGCAGCTCTAGCTCCAGCATGTCTGCTAATTCCAGCAGCTTGGCCTTATTCACCTTTTGTAAAGCCCCCAAAGTCACTTCTTCCACCTGCAGAAAGCTCGGAGTGAGTGAAAGAGCCATTGCTATCCTAAACACTGTTCAAACCAACCGAAATCAACACCTAGAACAAAGGATACTAACACCTACCACTCACAACCTTCAAGTTCAACAACCCTAATCCCAAATTGGAACTACAGAACAAATCCCAGACAAGCCCCCAACCTGTTATGGACCAGGCCAGATCCCCTCACAACATTTCAAAATAGTAGCCCGGAGCCTAGCTTTGCTAGTTGTTTTAAGCAGGTATGAATTGGATATTTCAGGAGTGATGCAGTTGGCCCAACCACTTAGTTTTAAACAAAACAAAATTTATTTGCAAGATTACCACATGAAACAAAAACACAAGAGAACAGAATATAGAATAACTTAACTATTTAAAAACCCAACAGACTATCCCAACTTAATGATGCTATTCCAAATTCCTGCAACAATCTCCATAAACACCCTTTGGCAAAAAAAGGTAAAATCAAACAATTTCTTACAGGAGTGTGAGAGAGAGAGAGAGAGAGAGAGAAATTACAGGGTGGTTCAGCATGGAACACTTTCTTCCATGTAGCTGTATCTTTGACCAGCAGTCTCAAACCTCCAACAGACTATCCCAACTTAATGATGCTATTCCAAATTCCTGCAACAATCTCCATAAACACCCCTTGGCAAAAAAAGGTAAAATCAAACTATTTCTTACAGGAGTGAGAGAGAGAGAGAGAGAGAGGGAGAGAGAGAAATTACAGGGTGGTTCAGCATGGAACACTTTCTTCCATGTAGCTATATCTTTGACCAGCAGTCTCAAACCTGACTGACTGCTTGCTCTGACCAGGCCAATTGCTAAAACCCAAACCAAACCAGAGAATAGCTGAGCTGGGAGAACTGGCTACACCCCTTTCATTGTACATTTTTGTTTTAAACTTAAAGCTTCTTCAAGCACATCAACCCAGACATTTAGGCAACTCTGCCTCGTACAACACTTTCGAAAAAAGTCAAGGACAACACAACCTTGTTAAAGGAACAGCATCATCACAAATTGCTTTAATACTGATACAATTAAACATTGATTTTTGTGCACATGGATTGACACAGAAGTACTGTAAAATGTAGAAAATATTTTTTCTACAGTTTTTACATTGCACATGAAAATGACCAAGTAAATTTTAGTGATTTTTTTTAAGGGATAACTATTAGCTGGGACACCATTTGAAAAAAAAAATCCCTGATATAGATTGTCTGGGATTAGCACAAAATATATGTCATTTCAAAGACAACACCTCCAACAGTGAAGGATTTTCTCGATGCAGAGCAAGTAGTGTCAGATGCTCATATCATCAGGGGCCTTAAAACCAAACACAACTTATTGGCTCGCAGGTGAGAAAGTACCACTAACTGTTACTGACACATGGATCTCTAAGGCCAGATCCAACTTCAGATTAGTTGAAGAACAGTACATGCCTGATCTTGTTGGATGGTACATCTCATTGCATATGCAATTAGATTTTTTTTAATGAACCATTTATCTCAAAATAGGGTTGAGAAAATAAAACTGGATTTTTATTTATTGGTGGTGGTGAGCTACCCTCTTGAATCAATGCAGTCTTTGGGGTGTCGGAATACCCACATTATTATTCGGGATGGCGTTCCAGGATTTTAGAGGAACAGCAGTGTATTTCTAGGATGATTTGGAGATGCTGATGTTGGACTGGGGTGTACAAAGTTAAAAACCACACAATACCAAGTTATCGTCCGACAGGCTTTTTTGGAAGCACTAGCTTTTGGAGCGCCGCTCCTTCATTGGGTGGTTAACAACCATCTGACGGAGGAGCAGCGCTCCGAAAGCTAGTGCTTCCAAATAAACCTGTTGGACTATAACCTGGTGTTGTGTGATTTTTAACTTTGTATTTCTAGGACGATGAGTGGCTCAGATGGGAACTTGGTGGTGATGGAGTGGGAAAAGGAATGAATTACACACAAATCAGGCCCAGAAAGAGAAATACAGTGATATAACTTGGATTCAGAAAGAATGAACAGACACAAGAGAATAAAATAAATGTTTAAAAGTAGTGACACGTTCACAATCCCCACCAACAGTTGACTAGAAACATTGAGGATATGCACCTTGCTAAATATATTGCTTGGCTGCTGTCGAGATTTTTTTCCAGAAATCCCACCAGACAGGAACAAATCTGAGCCAGAGACTGTTTAGTTTCTCTTGCTTCTGCTCTGCATTCTTCCTTCTTTCCCCTGAGCAGAGAATCGCCCACCTCCCTCCTCGGACAGTGGGGAGTCCTCACCCTATTTGGAAATCTTCATTTCCTGCAGGGAGACGGACAGATCCCGCAGCAAGAGGAGCCAAGACTCCCGGAGGAACAGCAGAGAGTCAGAGAGAGAGAAAGGCCAGTTGACAGTCCTGAGGCTTGTCAGCAACATGGCCCAGTCTAAGGTGAATCAGGTAAAGGGGAGCGATGCAGAGAACAAATTCTTCCGCTCTGTGTCCATGGCAGATCGATCGGGGCGATTACTGGAGACACTGGATAACTTAGAGCTGAGGTAGGAGAGGATACCAGTCGCGGTTCATACAGAAACAAAAATATCACACAGGTTAAAAAACGAGTTCAATCATTATGTTTGCCTTTATTTTTAAAAGCACAGGTGAAAATGTCGTTTGTTATTTTCTGGGATTTTTTTTAGGATCCTAAACAAAAAAAGCCTCTTGGGGGCAGGGTGGCCTTACCGAATCGAAAAGAGACTTCTGCATTTCTATTTTTAGTGAGAGCTTCTTTCCTCCCGCCCCCTCTCTAGCTCTCTGTGTGTCCCTCTCGCCTGGCCGCTGAGGCGCTGTCAAATCTTTTTAATCCCGCGTCCCCTCTCACCCAACGGCTCAGCCCTTGGTGACATTCGGCGCATTTTGCTGCAGTGTTCAGTCAGGCGGAAAAGGCATGGACCGCTCTGCACTTTCCAGTATCGGATCACAGACACTGAGTTCTTTCTCCTTTCAACAGGGAAGAATGGTACAAGGTTTAATATTGGGCTATTTTGGGGAGTTTTCATTGCGGGAAACCGATGGTTCAAAGGACATAGGTTTATGATTATTGATTAAGCAAAAAAAAATCTGCAGCAGATACACAAGAATGTAATGATATGGATGTCAACTGCAGTGATCTCAACTCCTCAGTTGAAAACTCGTTTTGTTCATTAGGTTTAGTTAACTTACTAATAGGCTGTGTGCCGAATTCCCATTTATTCACAGCGAATGTTCTGAATTATTCCCAATAAACCTGCAGTTTACGATTACATGTCAATACAGTGCAGTGACTACAACCATACCAGTCTGAAAATGCCTGATTTTTTTAATATTAGAAGCTAAGCAGTCAAGGCCTGGTCAGTACTTGGATGGGAGAATGCCTGGGAATACAACATGCTGTAGGCTTTTAAGAATTCTTATGGAACAGTTGTCGTGTCCCTATCCCTGAACTAAGGCATCTAGGTTGAAGTCCCACCTGCTAGAGAGGTGTATTACAACATGTCTGAGCTGTTAACGAAGAAAACATCTCAGTAAGGAGCAGTTTCAAAATAGATGCCTGTAGATCAGTGGCTAGCATCCCTATCTCTGGGCCAGAAACTCCAGGTTGATCACACCTTGAGACTCAATTGCAATGTAAATTGGGGATGTAAATATAATTTTAAAATTACATGTTTTAAATTATTAAAATTATATTGGTTAACCATATAAATGTTAACAGATATGTTTATTCAAACTAAAATACATTTTTGAGCTTTGTAATTTAAATCATAATCAGCAAATAAAAACAGCAATGGCTAAATGAACAGAAACATCTAACACCATCTTAGTTTGCATCCTCAAACATCACTAATAACTTCCATGAAAAAAGTCACTTTACTGTTGCATTTTCTCCCCATTGTTGCCCTATTAAATATTATACCATAAATATAAGAAGCAAGGAGCTTTTGGAGATTTTGATGGATTTAAAAATGGTCAAATCCCCAGGTCTGGATGAATTGTATCCCAGGCTGCTATGGGAGAGTGGGAGGAAATTACAGGGGACCTGACCCAAATTTTTAAATCATCTCTGGCAACGGAGGAAGTACCAGGAGGTTGAGATTAATTTTTCTTTTGTACAGAGACTTATGATCTGGACAGAATTGTCTGAAATGCCTATACAAATTCAACAGTGACTTCCACCAAAACACTGGAAAAATACCTCAAAAGGAAGAGGTTGCAGAGTTTTGGGCAAGAGCTAGGGTATTTGGACAAATGGGATAACAACAGAAGCATAATAAATGGCCTCCTCCTGTGCTTTGAGACTCTGAGGTAATCATCTAGAAGGATGTTGTACTCACAACACATTTCTGGAATCATTGATTTTTTTTATCCAAGTCACAACCTTACCCCAAAACACATCAAAATGTGAACATTGTCATTTTAGGGTGGAAGCTTTGCGGGAAGCAGCGGCTTCAATGGAGCAAGAGAAGGAAACCCTCCTGGAACTAATCCAAAGTGTGCAGAACAGCCGGGACATGAAGCATATCAGTGAAGGTGAGTCCTTGCCCAAGTCTTGCTTACTGGAAATTTTGAGTGAGAATAATGTGTTCTTGACTAGAAAATTGCAATAGGTTTGGTTTTAATTTGCAGAATTTAGACATCACACATCTCTTCTTCTGAGAGAAGTAGCATGTCAGTGCCCTGTTCCCAAAACCTTCACTTCTCATAACTCAAGGAGGGGATTGGGTGTTTACCTGCCCCCATCTTTCCTCAACATTAATCTTCCTTTCATCCATGTTTCTTTGCAAGATCCCAAGTGAGCCTGTAACTAATCAACTTAATTCATAATTGTCTGCCACTACCAAGATTTCCCTTATTTTACAATCTTTGTGGCAAGTCCTTAAACCCAATGGGACACAATCTTTCAATTCACCCTCAACATCATCAAAGGTTATTGAAGTTCTGTTCTGTTGTGGGCTGCACTGTGGCACAGTGGTTAGCACTGCTGCCTCACAGCGCCTGAGACCCGGGTTCAATTCCCACCTCAGGCGACTGACTGTGTGGAGTTTGCACGTCCTCCCCGTGTCTGCGTGGGTTTCCTCCGGGTGCTCCGGTTTCCTCCCACAGTCCAAAGATGTGCAGGTCAGGTGAATTGGCCATGCTAAATTTCCTGTGGTGTTAGGTAAGGAGTAAATGTAGGGGTATGGGTGGGTTGCGCTTCGGCGGGTCGGTGTGGACCGAAGGGCCTGTTTCCACACTGTAATGTAATGTAATCTAATCTTATCAAAACCTGCACTGCCTATTGAACATCATTTTGTTTTTCAAGGCTGATTCTACATAGGTCTGATCCATTCTCATTCTCAGATTTTTAAATAAGTGCCTGCAGGCTTCTGGCACCATCTCATAAACACTGGGCACAATTGTTTTTACTAACTCATAATCACATAAGTGGTATATTGAAAAAGATGAGCACACCTCCAAAGACTACCTACACAAACACTCACAAACCATGGTCTGCTGTTCTTTTGGTCATTGTAGATTTGTAGCAATTTTCTCAAAGAACACCATAAGACCTAAGAGCGGAAGTAAGGCCACTCGGCCCATCGAGTCCACTCCGCCATTCAATCATGGCTAATGGGCATTTCAACTCCACTTACCCGCATTCTCCCCGTAGCCCTTAATTCCTTGTGACATCAAGAATTTATCAATTTCTGCCTTGAAGATATTTAGCGTCCCAGCCTCCACTGCACTCTGTGGCAATGAATTCCACAGGCCCACCACTCTCTGGCTGAAGAAATGCTCTGCATTTCTGTTCTGAATTTACTCCCTCTAATTCTAAGGCTGTGTCCACGGGTCCTAGTCTCCTCGCCTAACGGAAACAGTTTCCTCAGTCCACCCTCTCCAAGCCACGTATTATCTTGTAAGTTTC
>NC_057712.1:43280585-43333362 GCF_004010195.1 Chiloscyllium plagiosum
ATATGTTAGACCTACCATTCCAGGGATCATCCGTGTGAATCTCCGCTGGACACGCTCCAGTGCCAGTATGTCCTTCCTGAGGTGTGGGGACCAAAACTGGACACAGTACTCCAAATGGGGCCTAACCAGAGCTTTATAAAGTCTCAGTAGTAATGGTGCTTTTATATTCCAACCCTCTTGAGATAATTGCTGAAAATGTGTTGCTGGAAAAGCGCAGCAGGTCAGGCAGCATCCAAGGAACAGGAGAATCGACGTTTCGGGCAAAAGCCCTTCTTCAGGCTTTTTCCACAAATTACATCTTACTTCCTCCTGATTAAATTTAGTTTAGGTATCAAACAAGAATTCTTCAGCAAATTAAAGTTAAGAGATTTGTCTAAGCCAGCTTTACTTCTCTTTAATTCAAGTTTGTATATTCAGAACTTTTCATTTTGAGATCTTCATCTTTCTCATTTCTCTCTCTCTCTTTCCCTCTTTCCTCTCTTTTCCGGTCTCCTTGCTCATATCTTTCCTCCCTTACTGATCTGTTTCTCTTGAAGTCAATCTTTCATAGCTGTATTTCTTTTTCAGTTCTGGCCACTTGCATGCAATCACTAATGGAACCAGTCCTTTCTTTCTCAAGCCTGGAGCCTCATCAATTCTTCAAGGATTCTGACCCTCATAATCCCTGATCTTAAACTCATGCTCAAATGCTCTACGTGGCCTGTAAACTGTCTCCCACAATGGTGACCAGTTTCACAAGCATCTTAAAGAATGCCAAACGTTCTTGTGAGTCAAAGTTGTCACAACATTTTATGACCTTTCCAATAAAGTAATAAGCTTGTTGCTTAAAGTGATGTGGCAATGTTGGCTGAGGGAAGGAAATGCCAAAGAAGAAGTAGCATAACCTTACTGCACCCAGTGCCTTTAGTCACTATGTCAATGAGACTGTCTGGTATTTTGGGTTCCTACTATTTCAGCAATACTGTAGGAAAAAAAACTGTCTTCCTCTATATTTAAATGTTGGGACTCAATACTGAGTGAGAAGTAGAAGAACAGTTGGGTCTCAGACGAAGAGGACACATGTCAATAGCGTACCTTTTGAGAGAAACTTGTAAGAAGTAACATGTGGAATTGAGTCAGGTCAAATGATTTGACTCAATCTATACACTGAAATATATACAGGCTTAATCAGAAAACATTACAGTGTGAAATCAGTAAGTGTATTTGTGTTGATTATCATCCAACATTTTTTATATTCAAAATGCTCAGTCAGATACTGAAGCAGTTCATGTCCAAATGCAGCAAGACCTGGAAAATATTTCCATGGAAGTCACTGATAGAATGTGGGCATCTCTAGCTCGTCTCGCATTTATTTGCCCATTCCTAATTGCCCAGAGAGCAGGTAAGAGTGAACTGCATAGCTGTGGGTCTGGAGTTGCATGAAGGTCAGACCAGGGAAGGATGACAGATTTCCTTCTCTTAAGGACATTAGTGAACCAGATGGGTTTTTCCAACAATCAACAATGACTTCTTTGGCATTAATAGAACCTTAATTCCAGATTCTTTATTAAATTCAAATTCACCAGCTGCCAGTGTGACATTTAAACCCAGGTTCCCAGAATATTAGCTGAGCTTCTGGATTAAAAGTCTAGTGATAATACCAGTAGGCCATTCCCTCTCCCATAAGTTGAAACATGGCAAGTAACATTTATGCCACGCTAATGCAAGGTGATGATCGTCTTCAATAAGAAATAATGTAACCACATCTTGTTGACATGCAGTGGCATTACCATCACTGATTCCCACATTATCACCATCCATTGACAAAAAACTGAACTGGATTTGCAATATAATAAGTGGCTACAAGAGCAGCTCAGAAGTTAGGAATCCTGCAGCAAGGAACTCACCTCCTGGCTCCCCAAAGCTTGTTCACCTCCTACAAGACACAAGTCAGGAATATGAAGGAATACTACCCATTTGCTGAAATGAGTGCAGGTTCAATAACATTTAAACTGCTCAGGAAAAAGCAACCTGCTTGGTTAGTATCATATCCACAAACCTTCACCACTGACACACAAACAGCAGCATATACCATCTACAAGATGCCCCATCTAAATTCCCAAAGCTCCTTGAAAGCACCTTCAAACATGATGATAACTTCCATCTTAAAACGATAAGAGTAGTAGGTACATTGGAACACCACTATTTTTAGATTAGATTAGACTAGATTCCCTACAGTGTGGAAACAGGTCATTCGGCCCAACCAGTCCACAACAACCCTCTGAAGAGTAACCCACCCAGACCCATTTCCCTCCCACTAATATGCCTGACACAATGGGCAATTTAGCATGGCCAATTCACCTGACTACAAGTTTCCCTTCAAACCATCCCGACTTCGAACTACATCACTGTTCCTTCAGTTTTGCTGGGACAGAATCCCGAAATTCCCTCCCTAGAGGCATTGTGGGTCAACCTCCAGCACATGGACTGCAGCGGTTCAAGAATGTGCTCACTACCACCTTCTCAAGGGCAACTGAAGATAGCAGTAAATGCTGCACTAAGGGCAGCACGGTGGCTCAGTGGTTAGCACTGCTGCCTCACAGCACCAGGGTCCTGGTTTGATTCCAGTCTTGGGTGATTGTCTGTGTGGAGTTTGCACATGCTCCTCGTGTCTGCACGGGTTTCCTCCGGGTGCTCCAGTTTCCTCCCACAGTCCAAAGCTGTGCAGGTCAGGTGATTTGGCCATGCTAAATTGCCCATAGTATTAGGTAGAGTAGTCAGAGGGAAATGGGTCTGGGTGGGTTACTCTTCAGAGGGTCAGTGCGGACTTGTTGGGCTGAAGGGCCTGTTTCCACAATGTGGGGGAATCTAATCTAAAAAAAACCAGTGATGCCCATATCCCGCTAGTGAATTAAAATCAAAATCATGGAAACAACTTTAATTTTTATATAGCATAGTAAGTCATCCCAAGGTGCTTCACAGGCGATTGTTACAATTGAAGATATCCGTAACATTATCGTATTTTACAATTTTAACTTTAAATTTAGGATAAATGAATGGGGCATGTCTGAAAATAAGCAAAATATTGCACCTTTTATTGCTTGTATCTATATACAAATACAGATGAAAGTACAAGTTCAATCTGGGGGTCATTTTACCTGCTCAGTCTATTCCAATCTTTACACAGGGGAACGGGAAGAACTCAATGTAACAGCCGATCGCCTCATTGGCCGAACCCTAACAGTGATGGTTTCTGTGGAGACAATCCGGAGTCTTCAGCAGGAGGAGGCCCTCAGCAAGGCCACTGCATTGATTGATGAGGTGGTCAGCAAGGTCCTAGAGGATTTGAGAAGCAACAAGAAACGCTTGGTGGCTCTCTACAATGCCTGCTCCTCTGACACTCCTCCGGGCCCAGTCGACCAGAAGTTCCAATCTATTATCATTGGCTGCGCCTTAGAAGATCAGAAGAAAATCAAAAACAGACTGGAAAAGCTGATTAGAAATGTCTCCAATGCTAACAGATCAATCATCCTGTTAGACCAGCAGAAAGCAGAGCCTGGCAACTACAATCATGTGTACTGAAGCACTCCACACCTGTGCTATTTAAAGAACAAAATATACTTTGTCACATTAACACCATCTTGCCAGTGAGTTAGAGGTCGGATGACTCGTAGCATAACTCATGGCAGATGGCCAGTTTTACAGCAAGAGAGGTCTATTAACTCAGCAAACCATCTATTTAAACAGCAAGCTGCAGAAAACAGTCACAGAGTCTGTTTAAAGGAGTCACTGCTCATTGCACCAAATCATGCTTATGATTGAAAATATAGGAAACACAACTCATGGCCTTATAACAGAATCTCCTGATAAAAGCATGGCTATATTTCCATAAATAATTCAGTGAATGGAGGATAGCCACACAAAACAAATTACATGCATAAACCAATCCTAGTCACCATCAGTTCGGTCTCCAGGTGTACTTGTCAGAAGCTATTATCCAGTCATCTCAATCTAACTGGAAATTGTAGTGTCACTATATGCCACCCAAGATATATTAACTATAATCATACAGGTACATCTAGGACTAACATGTCCCTCAAAGGAATCCTAAGGAAGAATGTGAGATGATTTAAGAGCCTATAAATACTGCTGGAGACAATACTCAAAGTGAATTGAAATCATAGCTGGTAATCTTTCCCAATAACCAGTAAAATACACTTCGAAGGTCAATTTCCAGTTGGATACATTACTGTCCATTGTAGCTCTGGTCTTATTGTGATTGTATGGTTTGTGGGGACTTTTATTCTTCATATATAGATGTTCCTGATGAGGATTGTTTTAGTGCAGAACATGACTGTTAATTGTCATTATGGATGTTGTAATTATTTTGTGACTGCCTGTGCGCTGATTCAGGAAATTTCCCACAACGTATAACAGCTGAATAGAAAAACACATTGCAATCTGTACCCAGATTTGATTCAGTCATTATGGCACTAATTTCCCAAAGTGAAGTTATGGTTCACATTCTCCCCCAAATTAATTTGTGTGCTTACAAAGATGAAATCTTCAGTTGGGTATGGTTTTCAAACTTAATTACTTATTTCCCCCTACAGTAAAGAATGTTCCTTGATTTGAGTGTTAAAATAGGCACAGTTTTAATGCAACTCAAAGTGCATTTCACAAAGCTTATGCATTTTTATTCAGACTCGATCTGCAGTTATCTGATTTTACAGAATAGGCAGGATATTAAAACATTCTATATAGTTCCACTTACTAGTTTTATCGGTCAGTTTCTTAGCAAACTAACCTTTTAACTTTTTTTAAAAAACTTTAAAATGTGCCCACGTGTTCCTGTGAAAGGAGAAAACTTAATTTTAAAAGCCTTCTTAAAGGCTTGCCAGTAAGCAGAGTTGGTCAAAATGTTGCACGGGGATTAATTCTATTTTGGGGTGTGCCTGACTTTAAGACACTAAAATAGAATTATTGTTTTACGGCAAAAGACCATGGAAAGACGATTGGCATTGTGTAATTTATGTTTGAAATTCCATGTATTTTTGGGCTCAGGTTTAATTGATTTTGGGCAGAAAAAGAACTGTGCATCAGAGTGGAAACTCTGACCCAATAATCCCATTTAACATGTCTTAAAAATTTTAAGCACAGGATTTATTTAAAAATGCTGACCTGAATGGATGGTGACAATGCCGTACAAAAGAGCAAAAATGATGGTTGGTTTCTTCCTACAAGTACAAGGCTGGTATATTATTGTACGCCTGGGTTCCTCACCACATATAAGAGCGGGCTTTTCTGTTTTGGCTTTCTTTAAGTTGACCTTCAGTGCTGTGCATAAAGACTCCAAACTGACATTAGCTTAAATGCCACAAGTAAAATGAGGTTGTTCATTGCTGACATACTCAGCTCTAGAAATCTGCAGATGCAAATGAAAATGAGCTCTGTACTCGCAGATGCGATGTGCAATTCCTTGAATAAAATCTGTTAAGGAGTTGAATAAAAATTTGACATCTCTATGAATAAAATGCAACATGATTTGAAAAATAGCATGCAAACTAATGTCATAGCTGTATTGCCAATCTAACAGTAACAGTGAACAGTTTGGTGTCTTGATGAGGGTTCAACTAACTTAAGGGTAATTTCCCAATTCAAGTCACATTACCACGTTATTAACTCTAACTTGAAGCTTTGTTACCATTTGCATCAACCTTATGTCTCCCTATTGAAAACAATGATCAATGATCATTATTGACCAATGAATTGTTGGCCAAAATAATAATTAGACAAGTTGCATTTGGCATCATTGTATGAAATGACAGTGCATAGAGAATAAGAACACGAGATGCGGGAGCAGGAGTAAGCCATTCAGCCCCTTAGCCTGCTCTACCATTTGCTAAAAATATGGTTAATTTAATAAGAAAGCAATATATTGCGTATGTTGGAGCTCTGAAATAAAATCTGATGATTTTTCAGAAGAGAAACATTTTGAACTCAAAGCGTTGCTTCTTTCTCCCTCTAGAGGTATTTACAGACCTGAGTTTATCTGGCACTTTGTTTTCAGTATGAGTGATCTGATTTGGCCTTAACTCCACTTTCATGATTGCTCTGCGCTGCTCACCCCACAGCTCTCGACTCTCATCAATCAGAAATCTAACTCAGCCTTACATATATTCAATGATACTACCTCCACTGCTTTCTGGGTGAAATAATTCCACAGATTAACAAGCCTGAGAGAAAAGAATTCTTATTTTTAAAATTGTCTCCTAATTCTATCTTTCCCCCACAAGGGAGAGCATTCCCTTAGCATCCACCTTGTCAAGTTCTCTCATTTCTATAAAGATCCTCTTATCCTTCTAAACTCTAATAGGTATAGGGCCAACCTCATGATAAGCTAATCCCTTCAGACTCAGTCAAGTGAACTTTCTCTTAACAGCTCCTAATGAAGCAGGCCATTTAGCCGAGCTGGTTGCTATTACTGCCTCCTGCCTCACTTACAATTATCGCCATGCAGATGGCTGTTCAATACATAATCTCCTTAATGGTTTTAGAAATAAGCAGCTCACTTTGTGTCATTCTCCCCTAACCCTTTCATCTAAGTGTTTAAATCAATGTGTGTCTCAATTGAACCTGCCTCCACCACACTCTCAGGCAGTGTATTCTAGATCCAAATGACAAATCACATGGACAAGTTTTTCCTTCTATCACTTTTGCTTTTTTTTTTAAACTATTTCTTGTAATCTGTGCCCTCTTCATAATGCATTCATGAGTGGGAACATTTCACTGCATGTCCACTGTTCAGACCATTCATGATTTTAAATACTTTAATCAGATCGCTATCTAACCTTAGGACATCCTTTTATTCCTTTCTCTCCCACGGACTTATCCCTTAAATTACATTTTCACGAATTGCCTTAACCACTCCCTGAGATAGTGAGTTTTCCAAACACCACACTGTTCCACCGTCTTCAATCTGTCCTCTTAATTGAAGCTTTTCATCCCTGGACTTATTCTTGTAAGTCATTTCTGCACTCTGCAGTGTTCATGTCCTTCCTAAAATGTGGCATCCAGGACTGTCACCAATACAAGTGTGTTGGGGTTCATGGCTCCAGATATTTGAAGGCAGCATGACAGAGACAGCGCAGCATATGGCATCCTGGCCTTCATAAATCGTGATATTAAGTTATAAAGGTAGGAAATTGTTCTAAACGTTTATAAAATTGGTTAAGTCACAAGTAGAAGGATCGGCGCAACATCGAGGGCCCAAGGGCCTGTACTGCGCTGTATTCTTCTATGTTCTTCTATGTTCTATAACATCCAATGTTGGGGAAGTAAAAGTGATCAGAGTTATATGTGGCATATAAGAGGATATTTGATCAATGAATCCAGCACTGCAACCCAAATGATTTGAAAAATGGCTTAAAATAGGTCACCCAGCATTTGAATTGCCATTATTTGGACAACAGGCCAAATGTTTCTGTAATATATAAAATGAAAAAGTGTGACTAAAGTAAACATTGGTCCTTTCGAGGATGAGGAGGATGGACAAGGCATTGATCATGTATTTTGTGCCAGTCTTCACAATGGAAGACACGACTAACATGCCAGTAATTGACAAAGAGATGAAGGTAGGTGAGGATCTGGAAATAATCATTATCACAAAAGTAGTAGTGTTGGCAAGCTAATGGAGCTTAGGGTAGGCAAGTCTCCTGCCCTTAATTGAATGCATCCCAGGGGATGAAGAGAGACAGCGGGAGAAAGAGCAAATGCACTTGTGGTCATTTTCCAAAATTCACTGGATTCTGGGGCAGTTCCAGCAGATTGGAAAACAACAAATGTGACGCCATTGTTGAAAAATGATAGTCAAAAGATGGAGATTATAGACTAGTTAGCTTAACTTCTGTAGTGGGGAAAATGCTTGAGTATTATCAAAGAAGAAACAGCAAGGCATCCAGATAGAAATTGTTCTGTTGTGCAGCCACAGCATGGGTTCATGAAGGGCAGGTCATGCTTAACTAATCTATTGGAAATCTATGAAGCCATTATGAGCATGGTGGACATGGACCCAGTAGATGTAGTGTATCTAGATTTCCAAAGGGCATTCGACAGCCACACGAAAGGCTGCTGCATAAGAATGCAGGTGCTATGGGCAATGTATTAGCATGGATAGAGGACTGGTTAACTAACAGGAAGCAAACAGTGGGGATAACTGAGTGCTTTTCTGATCGGCAAACAGTGACTAGTAGTGCGCATCAGGGATCAGTGTTGGAACCATAATTATTCACAATTTGCAGAGATGATTTGGAGTTGGGGACCATGTGTAGTGTAAAGTTTGCAGATGTCACTAAGATGAGTGGCAGAGGAAAGTATGCAGAGAATTGCAAAACTTTGCAAAGGGACATAGATTCTTTAAATAAGGGGACAAGGGTCTGGCAGATGGACTACAATGTTAATAAATATGGTTATATTTTAGTAGGAATAACAGTAAAAATGACTTATTTGAATGGTAAAAAGTTGCTGCATGCTGGGTGTCCCTGTGCATGAGTCATAGAAAGTTGGTCTGCAGGTGCAAAAGGTAATTAAGGCAGCAAAAGGAATTTTGTCTTTCATTGCTAAAGAGATTGAATTTAAAAGCAGGGAGGTTATGTTGCAACTGAACGGGGTGCTAGTGATGACAAACCTGGCCCACTGCATGTGGTTTTGGACTCCTTACTTGAGAAGGGATGTACTGACACTAGAGGGGGTGCAGAGGAAGTTCACTAGGTTGATTCTGGAATTGAGGGGGTTGGTTTGAGGAGAGACCAAGTAGACTTGGATTATATTCATTGGAATTTAGAAGAATTAGGGATCTTGTAGAAACATATAAAATTATGAAGGGAATAGATAGAAGTAGAGAGGATGTTTCCACTGGTGTGTGAAACTAGGACAGGAGGGCATAGCCTCAAAATTAAGGCAAGTAGATTTAGTATTAAATGGAAAAGGAACATCTTCACTCAAAGGGTTGTGAATCTATGGAATTCCCTGCCCAGTGAAGTAGTTGAGGCTTCCTCAGTGAAAGTTTTCAAGCCAAGATAAATACTTTGTTGAACAGTAAGGGAATTAAGGGTTATAGTGAGAGGGCGGGTAAGTAGAGGGAGGCCATGAAAAAAAAAGCCATGATCTTACCGAATGCCGAAGGGGGCACGAAGAGCCAGATGACCTCCTCCTGCTCCTATTTCTTATGTTTTATGTCAGCTTTTATGGAACAAAGTATTGATTTCTTCTTTCAGGTGACAAGTCCGTTGAGCATTTCCCTACTGGCCACTACAAGTCTCCCTTTTCGTCAGTGATTCAATGAAAGGCAGAAAAAGCAAGTTTCTACAAGCTTCGGCACTCTCCCATTTTCTAATTGGCAGCTAAGCTCTATAAAATGTGCAGATGAGAGAGTAAAATTATAAACATGGTTTTAGGAGTAATTGGTGAACTGCTTTAGTCATGGTTCACAATAATATTATGCAGAGTCTGATCTTCAAACAGCTTAGTTTATTTATAAGTAACGTTGATCCACCCTAAGCAACTCAAAAGATGTGATGAGAGATACTTCTCACTGTCAAGAAGTCAAAGGCATTGTATCATCGGAGAGCGAGCCTGGGTACCAAGTGGTTGAATGAGTTTGGTAGACACAAGGAATTCAAAAGTCATCAAATTTAATTAGAGTTTCTTTTTATTAATGTTGTTATGCAGATATAATTAAAAAACTGCTAAAATTGTACTGTGATTAATTTTAGTGTGGCACTATATAACAGGCTTTTACATGCATATCAGCAGTCAGAGTGAAAGAATAACACACACCATAAATAAATCACCATACAACAAAACTAATAGATTACACACCTGGAAGTATAAGCCCAATAACCAATTTGCAATGACTGATATATTAGGGGATATCAATATGCCTTTCAGAGGAAGTGGATAAAGTCATTCCATACATGTCTGAGTGATCACATCAGCATAAATCACATTGCCAAAGTGAATTGTCTCCATTGCCAATACAGCAACTAATTATGAAAACCACATCACAGCTTCCCCTTGCAAAAGCAGAATTGGACTTGATCCTAAACTAGAACAAAACAACTGAGAATGTTCATACCTTCAAAAAACTTTATATCAAGGCAATACACAGTGCTTATAGAATTGAGTTAGTTAGCAAGACCTATATAGCAGCAATTCTGTTTCATTCATTCATTTATTGGGATTGTATATATATTTATTCAACTTTCCCCAATTTTGCAAAATATTCTGCATGAAAGCAGTATTTTAAAACAGAATTAAATGCAATTTTGATGTTTTTAGCAAAAGTAAAATCAGGAATATCATGTTTCCAATTTGCATGCTGGAAATTACAAAATGATGCTATTGGCCATTAATTGAAATCACTACAAAAATCAACATGTTCAAGAGCAAATTTCAAGAGATGTTCCTTGCGGATAGCATAAAATCATTGCATGGCATTATCTAGTGAAGCAGATTTTGGAGTGGTGTACAACTTCTGTCTGGAGTCCCCCGTTAAGAGCTCAAGTGTCTCCATAGTAACTCAACAAGGAAAACAGCAACTCTCATACAGGGTATATGAGGGGCAACATGTCAGAATGGGCTACACTATGCACAGCTCAGTGATCTCAACTTTAGCAGTATTAATGAAGAGAAATTGGAGAGAGGCCAATTAGCTATAATTTTTCCACTTCTAATCCTTTTAACTGTTCTTTCCAAATAGGTGCCAACATTGGACCTTGGTCATTATTTTCCCTTGGAATTCTGATCAGCTCACTAAGTAAATAGGTCAGCAAATTCTTTACATTTCAAAGAACGTTTCTCTGTTTGCCTTTTACTGAGGGAGACACAATAGAGGTCTGAGATTGGGAAATGATTTTAATCACGTAGATGTCTCCACTAGTAGGGAGTTGGAGTGGAGGGGGAAAGAGACCAAAACACAGGCTTACAAATCTGTCACTGACAAATGCAATAAAAAATTCAGGAGGAACATCATCACCTGGATAAACAGAAGAGAAAGGAATAGAAAGGTATATTGAGAGGGTGAGAGAAAATTAACATGGAACATAAATACCAAAGACCAGGTAACTTGTTTTTTACGTTCTGCAATGAACTAAAAGTCAGTGTCCCCTTCCCCCCATTATTTCATATAGCAGAACAAGCTAAGGGAAGACATAATAAAGAATATAATATCTTTGAAGGTATTGATGAGACAACCAAAGAGAAAATAAAAACTTGTGCAACCATCTACGAGGCAAGTCAGGAGTTTGTTAGTAGCGTTGCCTGGATAGTGCACCTGCAACAACAATCCAGAAACCTGAAACCATGTAGGACAAAGCAACTCACTTGAGTGGTATCAGATCCACAAACATCCACTACCTATGTTTAGTGGCAATGTGTATCATTTATACGATGTATTGCTAAAATTTATCAAAGATTCTTAGACAGTACCTTCCACACCCCTGACCACCACCACCTGGAAGGACAAATACAGCATATACATGAGAACATCACCGTCTGCAAATTCCCCACCAAGCCACTCAGCATCCAGACTTGGAAATGTATCGCTGGGTCAGAATCCTGGAATACCCTTTTCTGACAGTATTGTGAATCTACCCACAGTACACAAACTGCAACAGTTCAAGGATGCAGCTCACCACTATCTAAGGGCAAGTAGGGATAGGCAATAAATGCTGGTCCAGCTAGCAACACCCACATCCCATGAATGAATTTTTAAAAAGGTCTTCAAGGGAAACAGTGTTAGTAACCAGAGGAGGTAGATCTAAACTCTTTGATAGAAGACCACGGGTGAGAGATTTTAGTTTGAATATTAATGATAACCTGGAAATGTCAAAGTGCAGAGGAAGATGATTCAATAACTCAAATGGAAGTTACATAAATGCTCAAAAATATTGCAGAACTAATAGGAGATTATGGATTGGGACCAATTAAATAGTTTTTCATGATGGGCTGAATGAATCATTCTAAACCAAATTCATGTGGGGTAATTGGGGGCAGGGGAGAGGTTGAGGAGGAGGAGGAAGAGAGAGTGAGTGAGTGTGAGAAAAAAGAGAGATGAAAGAAGGTAACGACACTCAGAACTAGAGGTCAGCACGTCTTTAATACCTTCACCTTTCTGCTTGTGAAACAATCTCTTCATATTAATTTTAATTGGTTCAATGTATTCCTGTGGGGTGGGAGCAGCAGCAAGAATGTTAAAGTGGAATATGAAATGCACATTGTAAAATGCTGCAAGAGCTAGAAAGAACAGAGACAAAAAAGCTACATTTTAGGATGCTGAATGTTGGTCAGAACAGAGACAACTCCGCTGCTCTTCCGTAGTACCGTAGTAATCCATCCAAGCAGCCATTGGTATTTTGGTTGAAGATCTCAGCTGAAAGATGGCATCTGACAGTGCAGTGCTCTTCAGCACTATACTAGACTCTCAGCCTTTATTTGTGGGCTAACACATTGAGAACAACTTGAACATGGAGTTTTGTGTTTCAGAAAAGGGGGTGCTACCCACTGAGCCAGAGCTGACATGCGATCTAAAGGAATAAGTAATGCATCACAAAAAACCTATAAAAAAGGACTAATAATAGAATAAGTGCCAGATGTATACAACATCTCTGACTGTTGACACCTGGCCTATATTATAATAATTGTACACTGAAACTCAAACAACCATTTCCAGCTACTGAGAATAGAAGCTGGCAACAGAACACACAATATCTTATATATATTTCACCTTTCAAGCTGACCGGCAACTGGCCCTAGTGGTAAACTACTCCTGGGATTTTGTCCGAGTGAATATCTAGTCTTCATAGGATTTTTAAGACCAAAGTTGATGGGATGAAGGGCTCAGCTGAAAAAAAATGAGGCACTTGAGAAATGATTTAGAGTGCAGTGATGAGAATATGTTAAT
Organism: Chiloscyllium plagiosum; assembly: GCF_004010195.1. Taxonomy (NCBI): domain Eukaryota; kingdom Metazoa; phylum Chordata; class Chondrichthyes; order Orectolobiformes; family Hemiscylliidae; genus Chiloscyllium; species Chiloscyllium plagiosum. The sequence continues at coordinate 43,293,526 of NC_057712.1, forward strand.
GAACATACAAAAAACAGGTGCCTGGAAATTAATCAGGTTAAAGTTAAAAGGAAATAAAAAATCTCTGGGATCAAATACAAATAAGTTGTTTACAAGGGTTTTATCCTTGCCCAATTGCAACACATTCCACATATCCTAACATCAAATCCCTTTTCCCCACACAGTTGGGGGTAAAGGTGGTTCGTAAGGCTGAGACATTGTGTTATCACAAGCGTACAACTCTTGCATAGTGATCAGAATTAGGCAACTGGTTAGGATTCACCCATTCTTTACATGCTCCAAAATTCAATCTCTGTGTATCACTGCAATCAGACTGATTAGTCAAAACGCTCAGATCTCCTATCAGACAGTGCTTTCACCCAACATTGACCAATGTGCATTTGGGTTTAGATGAGTGGACCAGTAGTGGCTAGGCACTGTGCCAGCAGTGTTTTGCATCATGCAATTTGAAAAGGGGCACAGATCAAGGGAAATGTTCATAGGTGACCGGAATTAACAAGTAACTCATTGAAAGAGCTAGCAGAGGCACAATAGGCTGAATGGCCTCTAATGCTATATTATATGATTAACTGGAAGGCACAGCTGTGGCACCAATAAAATTACATCAATTAATGATATGTAACAGTAAAGTAAACAAAATCATACAAAATATTTTAGCACGACAACAGAAACAAGGGCTAATATGCCTTATGTACTCTTCCGAGCATGGTGCCTGTTGTTGGACGATCATGGACAAACTCAGGCTGTGTTCTTAGATTTTTCCTGCAAGGACATATACATCAGGGAATGTATATTGAGAAGAACTAGCCTTCAAAATCAAACAAAAAAAATCTTGGAAACAGTAGGGGGTATCGACACAAAGAAAGATCTGTCTAAACCTCACAGATTGGATTCTTCATCCAAAATGGACCGAATCTCAACCTTCCACTTGCAAGCAACAACTTTTACAAAATGTAAATATTATTCAGTCACAGCTCAATGGCAGGGCCAACATTTAACAACTTGGTGTGTACTTCATTTCATATGCCCAGCATTTGCACTTTGCCCCTTCTCCTCATTTGCATGTGTTATTGGTCCTTGAACAACTGTACACACATGACTCATAAACCAGAAGCACAGCTAAGAAGTTCAAAACTACAAAAACGCCACACTCTGGAACACTGCATAAGACTGGCTTTAAAACAACCTGTATTAAACCTCAGCTGACAATGTTATACATACATGCACACAAAATACCTTTTTGATCATAAAAATCTATTAGAAAACCTAAATTCAGTAGTGAATGGTACTTCTTGGGAGTGTTGTTGGTTGTTTGTAACATGAACACTAGCAAGAATCGGTTGGCCTAACTGGTCTGCTTCTTGTCGTAAAATTCTTTAGAAGAAAATGGCAGCTAAGTATTTCATAATTAACCATTTGATCCTAAGGGACAACCAATGCACATTCCTTTGGTGAGTGTTAGTATACTGCAAATCTCAAAAAATTCTACCCATTTTAAAAGTGAAAATGCTACTTATTGTAAACAGCAATAGAAAAGCACGGATGACCAGTCGGTCTGTGCGTAGAGAAATCTAAGATTATATTTTAGTTTGACTTACTTTAATGTAAATGCTTAACCTGTCAGTACTGTGTGAATAGCAGAATAATTCATTGGTGTTTTTCATTTCAGCTATATTAACAAAGAACATTCCTGGCTAGAAGCAAAAGAGAAACACATTGTGAAATACCTCTGTTGTGCCACAAAGTGAGCAGCACAGTCAGTCAATCTCATTCCCCTGACATCACCTCTGAGGAAGATGTTTTATTCAAAGTGTCTTTCCTGGCAGTGCCTTAAATAACCAGATTTTAAAAATATGAAACAATTGGTCCACCTCATTATCCAGTCCAGTTTTGATTGCTTGAGGAAGGTGAAGAGGAATTTCCCAAGAATATGTTTTCAGGAATATCTGTCCAGGTGATTGGATGTCTGAGAGGAGAGGTGTGAGAAAAATAGTGTTCAATCAAGAAACCTGTCCATCATGAGAGGGAGGCAGGCTTGATGGGCCAGTTCATCACCTCCTGCTCACCAATTCTATACTCTTTAATTCAACAACTGAGTGCTGTTACTTGCTAGAGGTGAGCAGTTGTAAAGGAGTACAATAGAAAGCTCAGGCAGGGAGTTTATATCCACATAAAATAAAAATAAAAATCATGCAGTCAGGAAATTGTGATCTCTAGACACGTAGTATGGCATAAAAGTAGTGTGGTCAGGTAAAGCAACTCCAGACAGTGCCTCTTGCAGTAGGCTCTACTTACCTTTTCATTTCAGAATCCTAGTAGGGGTGCCTTATATTCTTGTCAGAAACAAGGAAAGACAAAGGCAATAGTTGTAGTACTGATTTGGCACTCATGCAAATGTCAGTCTGAATAATAAGGCCTGTGAAGATAATTACTTAAAAACTTACATGCAAGCAGTCAACAGGCATGATGACAAATGTTCCGTAAAAAAATGTCTCTAGTATACAAACAGCGATTGTATGATTACAAACATTGAAATACCAAATGCCAATTGTTTAAAACATATCTAAACAGTACAATCAAATCAAACCATCCAAAAAACCCACTACTCCTAGTGAAAAAATATCTTACTTCAGCTGCATCCAACACTGAAATATTGCACAGGTCACTGAAGTTAGTCCCATTAATTAATAACCACAAATGTAAAGCACAAATGGCAATGTTTTTGTTATATCTGTTCAAATGACAATAGAATTTCATAATTCAATAAAATGCTTTTCTTAAAAAAAGGGTGATAGCAAATTCTCTTAAGTATTTTAAGCTTGATCTGGTGATTCTTGGTCCTGGTAACTGGGCTACTTTCTCACTTGAAGGAAGTGCTTTCACAGATTAAATCATACTGCATTCATGATTGCTTTCCTTTTAGATAATACGGTAGATCTGGCTGGATGCAGAAATGCTGCACAACTTGAGCACATTGATTTTCGGAATAAAACGTGAATAACTTGTAAACAAACCTAACATCTTCAATCTGATCCATACATAGCGACAGTAAATCAGACAAGTCAGTGGTCACATGTCCCATTTACAGACAGGCATCGTTCCACTTTTAAACTATCACAACCTTCAACCAATTTTGGGCCGAATGATTTGCTTTTCAAAGCCTCTGTACTATCTTAGTTGTTGACAGCCAAGTACTAGAGTGTCTGTAATTATACTCTACCTCTGAAGTGTCAGAATGTCCAAATTAAAAACCCTTACTGATCGCAACAGTTGCACAGACAGCACATATTATGAGACCGCTAGAGTTTTCCACAGCGGGCTCCAAGGCCTCTGCTCTTCTTGGTCCTCTGCTTGTTTGGCCGAAGGCTGATAACTGCTCCACCATTTATCATGTTGGAATTCTGGCCAGAGTGACTGCCGCCAGCTGTATTAAATACTCCTGGGAGAAGAGGGGAATTTCAGTGATTACATGATAATTTGCAGTTATAGTTAACAGCACTGCATGGCAGTTCTTACTGTCCCATTCATTTCACATTGAATCTAAAACTGTACTTGCACAGTCTTGCAGTAAAATTTATCTTCAGCCCCAAATTGATTCTTTTAAAAAAGAAACTGATGCAATGTATCCATCAACACAAAAAATGTCAGTCAGCTCTCCAGGAGAAAGCAGGTGGTGTTTCCTTGAACAATTGGGATGGGTGATAAACATTGGTCTAGTCAGCAATGGTCATATCCCGCAAACTAGTTCAAATTCAATATATTCAATGTTTCGCATTCCCACAAAAGGGATCTCTCTATCATGCTAATGGGAGCTAAACACCAACTTGCTTCCTGTGCCACTGCTTGACACAACAATTGCTGCTGCATGATATGTCAGAGGTCTACAATATTCTGGTAGTATTAATGAGACTGACAATCTGCCATGAAGTCTGAAGGGGACTACTGGCCCTGTGTGTCCCTGTTGCAGCCAGTTTTCAGAAGATTTCTACATGACAGGAAACGGATACAGAGAAAGTGAGGACTGCAGATCCTCGAGAGTCAGAGTCAAAAGATGTGGTGCTGGAAAAGCACAGCAGGTCAGGCAGCATCCAAGGGGAAGGACATTCGACGTTTTGGACACAAGGCATTCATCGAGAGTGTGAGGCCGTGAGGGGGACGGGGTAGATGAAGGTGGAGCTTGATGGTGATAGGTCAGAGCAGAGGGTGGAGCTGTTAGGTGGGAAGGAAGATGGACAGGTCCACTGGTTTAGACAAGCTGTGGCACAGAACCAAAACCATTTGCTTTCAATGATTACTTGCCAAGTTATACATCACTCAGGTAGGACTGCTGTCATAAAGATCCATCACAACCAGGGTTTCATTGGGTGGCACTCTTGCCTTAGAGTCAGATCATGGATTCAACCTCCACTTGAGATGAGATACAAACATAGGCTGACAATCCAGTACAACAGTGTGACAGCCACTGTACTGAAGTTTAGTCTATCAGATGAGATCTTAAACCAAGGCCTCATCTACAATGTTCCCTTGAAGCAGAATAGGGACACATCCAGGTGGCTGTCTCCAGTGTATTTGACTGTGCTGTACATAAGCAGGTCACACTCAGACAATGAAAATCACAGAATGCTGTCCTTTATCCTCTTGCTATAATGTGCAAGAGCACAGAGCAATTGTTTTTCTTTCGTAGTGAGTTAAAATTTAGAAATCTTGGAGATAGTACAAAATTGATTAACTTGGCTACACAAGGGGAGAAGATTGGTAATTGTGTCAGCTGGGATACGCTCAATGGCATCTGACCTCTGAGTCACAAGCTTATGCGATCCAATCCAGAAACTATGGCATTGGTGTGTACAGAATCTTACTATAAGCAAATTGGCTTTTTAAAAAAAATGTCATATTAGTGATTATGTTTCAATAGGTACTTCATTGTGAAGTGCTATAGGACATGCTGAGCATCTGCAAGATGGTAACCAAATTCAAATCACCCTTTATTGCTCAAGATAAACCATTCACACCTGACAGTGAACAACCATGCCACAAAGTGAAGAGGTGGGACTTGTTCCTAGAGAAACAGTTAAGGTGAACTACAGAGATTTGTAGGGAATAAGGGGATCGCAAAGAGAAAAGACAAGCAAGCCACTGAATAGGTCAAAGATCAACAAAATGCCATGGTGCAGGAGGGAGTTCGTGGGAGAGAAAAATGTGGGTTAGCTATTTCCTGGGGGTACAGTTTTCATCATAGGAAACTGCCACAAGAAACTGGAGTGTTTTGTATCGAATCCTGACAATCAATATCAAGAGCAGACTTCCATCCCTAGACTTGAGTTTGTTTTCTACATAAAATACTTTTGTCTCATTTCCTGCAGCATCTGGCTTCTTTTCAACTCTGAAGCGTTTTGACAGCACAAATGAACAAGGCATTCAAGGCTTTCAGGTTTTATATACTCAACTCAGGAATATCTGTATGGATTAATGAGGTACAAATTACCTATGCGATTGCTTGTCACATGTACTTGTTCCTGTTCTTCAGTAGTATGCTGTTTGAGTCGCTGAAGATACTTCTCAGCCAGATACTTGAAAACTGTGGACACAAAATAACTTGAACTTTGCTCTTCCCACCATTGTGTACATTTCCTCAAGTCACTATTGAATACACTGTGTCTATTGTGACAATGAAAGCACTTCAACTAATGACATTGAAACAATATCTGTTTCAACAAACGTTAAAATGTAATTAGTTTCAATAACAGATTATTTCTGCAGATTTCAATATACCTGAAACAAATCTTCTCACACTGAAAAATAGCTACTCTCAATGAATGGCAACAAAACATCAGTGGGAACAGATACACATTTCAAAGAGGGTCAATGCCATTCATCCCATTATCTCTAACCTTCTTCTCTGATGCTCTGTTAATAACAGAGCTGAAAAATGGGTTGGGTTTTAGCAACAGTGGATAAAACTCTCCACTTGGCCACAACTCCCCAATCACTGTTCAATTCAAGAGCGGATGTAATCCATTTTGATATTCCCTTCTCTCGGATTTTCCAGGTACTGAACCAATCCAGTAAACGTGTCCCAGACCACTGACACCCAAAACAACCATGTATCCCTCATGAAATAGTCAATAAATCTGTACAAACAAAGTCAGTAAATAAGCTGCAACACTGTCCATACAAAAACAAAATTGGGAGGACCACAATTAATACCCATTAAATAATGAGACACATTTGCAGGTTAACAGGCAAGGAACACAGAGTTGGATTGACTAACTCTTACACAGAGAGGCACAGGTCCAATGGACTGTTTCTGTGCTGTATGATTTTATGCTGCCAACAAATATTATGTAAAACAATATGCAACAAGAAAGGTCCCCAAAACAATTTGAATCAAGGTGGCAAATTTCTGGAATTGAAGACATCAAATAAATAACTTTTTTAGCTAAATACTGCAGGCCTGTTGGCATTTCAGAAATGTCACCTGTGCTTCGCACAAAACAAGATATAGCTATAGGTTGCCTGGTCACATTTAACATTCAATCACTGATTAGTTCTGGGGTGGTTAAGGTGAGAAGTTGCTTTAATGTCTCGAACATTAATTGTTACAAATCGCACTCCTCGGGAGACAGAATTAATGTGGGAGACAAACTGATCAATAAGTAGCAGAACAGGAGAGCTAAGTATTTTTGTTTTAATAATGATTAAGATAAACATTGTTTCTTTGATTTTGACAGTACACTGTGCACAAAATTTGAACCACTGGTTTGAAGCGAGCTTCCATGTTTAACATGTGGCATCATGCAATTTTCTTCTGAATGAAGAGACGCATGGCATCAACCCATAGTTCAACAATGGTAGTCTAATTAGTAAAGTTAGGCCACATGAGATTCAGGGTGAGCTTTGCCAATTAGGTACACAATTGGCCTAATGGCAGGAGACAGCGGTGGAGGAGGTTTACTTTTTGGACTGGAAGTCTGTCACTTTTGGTGTTCCACAGGGATTAGTTCAGAGTCCTCTTGTGTTTGTCATTTATATTAATGATTTGGATGACAATATAGAAGGCATGGTAATTAAGTTTGTGGACGACACCAAAATTGATGGCATAGTAGAGTGAAGAAGGTTTTCTAAGATTACAAAGGGATCTCAATGAAATGGGTCAATGGGCTGAAATATAGCAGATGGAGATCAATCTGGATAAATGCAAGGTATTGCATTTGGGTACAAACAAACAAAGGTGGGGCGTTTGCAATTAATGGGAGGGCCTTGGGTAATGTTGTAGAACAGAAGGACCTAGGGGTTCAGGTACATAATTCTTTAAAGTTTGCTTCATATATAGACAAGGTGATTAAAAGGCATTTGATACACTTCCCTTCATTGCTCAGTCCTTTAAGTGTAAGAGTTGGGAATGCATACTGAGGTTGTACACAACATTGGTGAGGCCTCTTCTGGAATACGGAGTCAAGTTCTGGTCGCGCAGTTATAGGAAGCACATTATTAATCTGGAGAGAGTTCAAAAGAGATTTACTAGGATGTTGCTGGGTGTGGAAGGTTTGAGTTAAAAAGAAAGTCTGGATGGGCTGGGACTCATTTCACAGGAGTGTAGGAGGTTAAGAGTGACCTTATAATTTTTATAAGGAGTATAGATTAGGTAAATGGTGGTGGTCTTTTCCCTAGGATGGGGGATTTCAAGGTTAGAGGTCACATTTTTAAGGAGACACATTTATAAAAGACATGAGAGGCAATTTTATTTTTACAAAGAATGATTAGTGTATGGAATGAACTTCTAGAAGAAGTGGTGGATGTGGATACTATTACAACGTTTAAAAGAAATTTGGATAAGTACATGATTAAGAAAGGTTTGGAAGTTATGGACCAGGAGCAGGCAGGTCGGACTACTATAGTTTCGGAATATGTTCAGCATGGACTGGTTGGACCGAAGGGTCCGTTTCCATGCTGTACAATTCTAAGTATCTCAAAATTACACATAGTTTTTGCAAATGTATCCAAACAATGAAATCTACAAACATGTGAACAACTATCCCGACCTTTTTGTGAGAAAAGATGGGCACTGAATTATTGCTATTAAGATGGATGCGATTATACTTTTAGTCTTTCAAAATTAAATGTGTTGAGTATAAATAGCTTGATTTATTCCCTTTTATCTTTTCTTTTGCATAATAAACTGTTTACTTTTAAAACCAAATATAGACTATTGTATGCTTGCATTTCAGCAAAGGCCACCTTATTATAAAAGAAAATCAAAAACAAAACATGACTTATCAAGCCAGATTTCAGTCTAGGATCTAGTGTCAACATTAGCTGGGATCATAACAGTATCGCCTAACCATTTGGACTGCACTGGAACCCTCAATGCCTATGAGTCAAAGGCAATACACTCTCACTGTTCAACTCAAACTCCAGAGAATGACGTTAATAGGTTTTACAGCGTCTACTATGGTAAACTATAACAGTTTTTACACTTACATAGCACTTTGGAGTTTTTATTCAGATTCAAGGTGCTTCACAGGACTGTTATCTGATGCCAAGCCAATAAAAGACACACTTGGACAACTTGGTCAAAGATCTAACTTCATAAAGCTTTAATGGAGGAAAGTAGATCGGGGCAACTGACAGAATTAAGAATTCCTGAACCTAGGGTCTAGACTGCAGGCATGGCTATCAATGGAGGGACGCCGTTTCCAGGGGAGAGGGAGCGCGAGAGGGAGCGCGAGAGGGAGCGCGAGAGGGAGCGCGAGAGGGAGCGCGAGAGGGAGAAGAGCTCCTGTGGAAGGATGTGAACATAACAGTTAGAATGGAGAGGAGATTCTTTAACACAGGCTAATGGTTGGACAGCTTCAATATCACCAAGGCTATTATCTTTAATGACAACTAATTATACATATTAAAGTTATGAACAAAATACAAAATTAGACAGGCATCATTCACTCAGTAGGCTCACCTTCATTGACATTGAGATCCTCCTTCACAGAAGCTCGATAAAACCGAAGCTTCAGCTTTTTAGCTAGGGCTTCTGCTTCTTCGCTATATTTCAAAACCAAAGGAAATACAAAGATTAGCGTTGCCCTTTGCAAAGAAACAGCTTAGCAATTTGGAGTACCAGTTACCACAGTCCTACATCAATGCACAATGTTTTACAGTGATTCTGTAAATTTGTTAACAAAAGCAATCCTCCTTCTTCCTCCACACATTTTCCTCTGCACAGGTTGCTGATGTTAACAAGCACTGCTCACATAAATGGTGGTGGAGATCTTAACTATTTTTTCCCACCACCACCCAAACATGCAGTTGAAATTGGGGATCAATTGAAAGTTATGAAGCTGAGGTAGATAGATTTATTTTAGATATGAAGAGTTACAAAAACAGCTTACACACAGGAACAGCCACTTTCTCACTGAACAGTGGAACGAAGAGGCTGATTGATCTATTCATGTCAGTAGCCTGTGTTTCTCATGGCTAATCCACCGAGCCTGCACATCCCTGGACACTATGGACAATTAAACAACCCAGTAATCAGGACTATGAATGTAGAGTTGGGAGTTGTGCAAAGGGAGATTGCAGGACTGGCACCGACGCAAGAACTAGACCCTGAGACCCACAAAAACTATTAAAGGTAAGCTATAGGACGGGCTTGAAAATAAAGTGGTCAGCAGCAGGGAGAAGAGTCTTGAAAGCATGAAAAGAGTGCTAATGTAGCAGGTCCCATGTTTCCCTGGAAGCCAACAGATGCAGCATAGTGTTGGAGTTAGGACTCAGGACATGCCCCAGGAACTGTCTCAAAGTTGTGGGAGTTTGGAAGAAACTTATGGGTTATCAATAATTCTGCAGCCAAGAAAGGGAGCAACGTAAGCCTACAAACATTATTTGCTTGGCCCTGTTGAGAAAAACTGGAGCTTGGAGAAAATTGGTAGTACCAGCTTAGCAAAGCAAGTTGACTGTGGAAAAGCTTGATTTGTTCACATGAGGTTGTGTTGGAGGGTAGTATCAAGAACCCATGCTTGTGTAGCATCAGGAGTGGACAGCTAATAACCAGAATGTGAGCAATCACTGAAGTAGTCCATGATGGAGCAAGCTTTGAAGGAGTTTTAAAGCCAGATCTTTGAAGTTGAAGAATTAGAATCCCTTGTAAAAGTTTAATGGGATTTTAAGAACCACAATCTCACTGAGGTCTGCGGAGAGATTTGTGGTATCCTTTTTGACCTTATTTTCTGTTTGAGGTGCCTCAAGGAGTTGCTAAACAAACAGTTTGTCCAGCAGCCAAATTTACCTCAAATTAATTCTGGAAGTGAGATTAACACTTTTATTTATATTTTATTAAAAAATAAAATAGTATTGATGCTGGAAATTTGAAAGAAATTTGCTGGAGAAACTCAACAGGTCTGGCAATATCTGTGTGGATAAAAACAGTTAATGGTTCCATGTCTGATATTTTTCCTTCAGAACAGTTATGTATGTTGTAAATTGTTTTAATCGTCTAACTTTGCATGGTAACATTTATTTTGATACTTCAAAACTGAGGAATCTTGCGGCTTTATTCTTAGTAGGTACCGAGGATCTCAAACTTTATCTACTTTAAACAAAAAGCTTATTGGCTTCTAGCCAGGCTATTAATAAAGCTGGCAGTCTTAAAGATCATAATACTCAGTGCACCGATGCCTATTTACATCTTTAATCAAAATGATCTTTGTTAGTCTGCAATTTTTTTCTCTCTACCATCTTACATTGTTCTGCTATTCTCCTGTTAGATGTTGAATTCACATAGGTTCCTATTGCAAAGAATCAATGGTCTTCCACAATATACTTAGCAAGGCATTTAGTAATCCCTTCTGCTCTCCTGAGATTTGATCCACCGCCGTTGAAACTCCTATCTTTCCCTTGTATGTGTGTATTGTAAAATGAGCAAACATGAGAATGGAATTCTGTTCAGTGAAACCTGTCACAAAAGCCAAATGAAATTTCTTTTCTGCTGTGTTCGCCAGATGGCTTAAAACAGCACTTTCCACTGTTCGCTGATCTAAAATTCCCCCATAACGAAAACAATTCATAAATCAGGATCAAGACTCTCATCTCCAACTATTATAGTCTTCCCAGTTTTAAAATTGCATGCAAATTTGTCTGAGTTTGATTGAGTCTTTGAATATTCGTAAGGCAGAGGTATAAATTCTTGATAAGCAAGGATAAAAGGTTATCAGGCTTAGGCAAGAATATGGATTAGAAGTTATAATCAGACCAACCATGGTATTACAAAATTGCAGAGTAGACTTGAGGCTGAAAAGCCAGCTCCTGTTCCTTATTTGTTTCTGACTTGAATTTCAACCTCTGCACCTGGATCAGTAAAGTTTTAAGAAGGGACTGTTTAAAAACTGCATTTAAACTTTTAACTGAAGCAGTTGAAAGCCAAATCATTTTTTCCCATTGGATGTGGGCAAGGCCAGCATTTGTTGCACATTGCTGATTACCCTTGAACTGAATGGCCTTTATTACAGTGGGTCTGGAGGTATATGCAGACCAATCATGTAAGGATGGTACATTTCTTTCCCCTGAAGGAATTAGTTGAACCAGATTAGTTTTTACATTATAATGATAGGTTCATGCATCATTGGTCATGGTGAGACTGGAACCCACATCCCTAGAGCATTAGCCTAGCTTGTAAGTCTTGTGACATTATCACTTACCATTGTCTCCCTTCAAAGTAGGAATCCCACATGATAGATGAAAAACATTCTATGAGCGAGCAGAATTCTGTGTGTATAGGTGTAAATGACACATTTCATCATAACCTGCAATTCTGCATAATTTTATTTTCCCCTTCACCTTTCAAAGGCCACTTTCCAACACTGCTAGCCTCAAGTTCCCATCTCTGCAGAAATGCTGTCATGGATTTCCTCCAATGCTGGCCTTTTGAATTTTGAAAATTTTCTTCAATTCCAGCACCAATACCTGCACCTATAAGCTATCTTGCACCTGAGATCTAGAATTCCCTCCCTCAACCTCTCCATCACACTTTCATCTTTTAAGAGGTTCATTAAAACCACTTTGGGTAAGGTCAGTGCCAAATCTTGAGAAGTGGCTTTGGTCATTTTATGTTAAAAGTGCTACATAAACACAACTTTAAGTTCTTTAGTTATTGAGGAGTCTGAAATATAACTATACAAGCAAATCAGTCAACCTAAGTTAAATAAATCTATTTTAGACATACTTTTTAAGTACAGTTTCGTCCAGGAGGTCTATTTTGTTCTGTACCAGGACTGTAGGGATGTCTCCGACTTCAGCTTCAACCTTCTCTTTCCAGCTTGGTATAGCCTCATAGGAATCTCTGTCTGTTGTGGAAAACACCAGCACACACGCCTGAGCACCTGTGATAAGGCACAAAAATTTCTGAATTAAAATAGCAACTATCACTTTCCTCCTGAACATTTTAACAAACAAAAATTGCTGGAGAAGCTCTTTTCTCTCCACAGATATGCCAGACCAGCTCAGTTAACATTATGAATCCAGTGACCCTTCTTCAGACGTTCACTGGACTTGAAACATTAATGCTGCTTTCCTTGATTCTGGCAGACCAGCTGAGTTTTTCCAACAGTTTGGTTATTTCACATCTTTAGCATCTGCAGATCTTTTGTTTTATTATAGCCACTGCGATACATAACGTTATTGTTATGCACTGGCATATTTCAGTACAAAAACAACCACTTAAAACCAGAATAAGACCTATGTTGGTGAAAAATACACAACCTGTTCCATTTATCTTCAAGAAATCCTCCAAACAGTGATATGATTAGAATACTTACAGTGTGGAAACAGGCTGTTCGGCCCAACAAGTCCACACCGACCCTCCGAAGAGCAACCCACCCAGACCCATTCCCCTACATGTATCCCTTCACTTAACACTATGGGCAATTTAGCACGGGGAGAATGTGCAAACTCCACACAGACACTTGCCTGAGGCGGGAATTGAACCCGGGTCTCTGGCACTGTGAGGCAGCAGTGCTAACAACTGTGCCACCGTGCCGCCCGTAAAATATAGAAGAGAGTCACCAAATAACTTTTCTGGCAAATCTTTCTTGACCATGGTGTAATGGTTGTTAATCTCAGCTCAGAAATGGGGTTTACTCCGCATATATCAGTGCTGAAAATTTCTTGAGACTATAGCAAAAGGCCAACTAAGTGTCATTCCTTTGATTGCTGGGAATGCAAGATAGTGGAATTAAAACACCCATTTGCCAAAGTTAGCCTAAGAAGCAATGTTCAGATATCGAAATGATTTGTTATTTGTTTGCTATTTTTCTGGCTTTTAGTGTTTTTTGGCACGGTGTTAGTGAATCTGCGCAGTTGTTAGCATGCAACAGATTAATTATTAGTCTTCATGATCAGAATGATATATTGTTAATCTGTCTGTATTAAAGATGTGCAACTTGCAATTTCACATTGCATATTTATAGAATGCCCTTTTGAATCTTCCATTTAGGTTAAATCAGAAAACATTTAGTTTCACCCAGGATTCTGTAACAGGTTTGAATACCTAAATCAGAAGACAAACGAGCAGAGATTCACTAGATTACCTCTATAGTAGGCTTTTGTAATAGCATCAAACTCCTCTTGCCCTGCTGTATCCCACAACATTAATCTGACGTCTTCATCATTAACTCTGAAAGGTAAATGCAAAACTTCAGATCAAATCATGTGCCTTGGAAACGCTTAATTTGTGACTGCTGTACTGTACATTTAATCCAGCATTTATTGTGCTTAATTACAGACAGCTTACTACATTTACTCAGTTTAGAGCTAAACCACAGCTGTTCAGCATCAACCAGAACAGTTATCACAGAGACTGGTATTTTACGACTGCCTATCATTTGCTTCAATGTTATCGTGGCTGCTTGTTATAGTGGCCGCTTTCAAAAGATAATACATAAAGAACTCATGCTTAAATCACACTTAGAGTAATTACCGGCAAGTGGAACATTTCTATTTAATTAGTAGCTGATGCTTTATTATAGGGTTGTTTGTGAAATGCAATTTGCTCACGTCAACCATTTTATTGCATCTCTTCTAAAGATCTCTGTGTAAATTGTTCTTTTGCTCAGAGGGTAGGTAAAAATAAACTCTGCCAACTGCTGGCAGATGTATAAATGAACCCAAGTGAATAATTCTTCAACTTTCTCTCCAACAATTCAGGTGAGAAACTTCCACCTACAATGTAACATTTTGAAACTTGTAACACTATCATTGCTAACTAAACATTTTACTACTCATCAATTAAGTTCAGTTACAAACATGACTTTGTAGACTGTAGGTTGAAGTCACACCCCTGACCTCAAACATCTCATCTAGGCTGATGTAGTACTGAAGTAATGCTGTACTGTCAGAGAACCTGCCTTTCAGATCAGGTATTAAACAAACCAAGGCTCAAGTCAAGTTTAAAAATTCTGCAAAGGCACTGCTCACAATGCAAATGAGTTCTTCAGAGCCCAAGGTCACAGTTTTTCCTAAACTAAACCAAAAAAAGCTAGTCAATAATTTCATTCAATGTGATGGGATCTTGCTGTGTACAAACTATTGACCAATTTTCCCCACACAATAGCTTTGAAAATATTTTAAATAATGAGAAGCACTTTTGACTATTCCAATGATTATGAAAAAAATAATTTTTAAAATAAGTCAAAATATGAATTTATTGGAAGTTGTAGTGTTTCATACATTTATATGTTTAGAAAGCATTGTATTGTATATCAATTCTGAGACAGATGATATTTTAGTATTGTTATCCTCAGCAAATCAAATGGATTTCTAAGTCAGTTATATCACAAACTGTGCGCACTTGTAAAGTACCCCTCTGATCTAATAAATCATTTTAGCACCAAGCAAATCAGTGTCCCTTCTTCTAAAACACTGCGATATTCACACCCATCCTTCCTTGAGAAAGGTGTTCCCTTCATTTCCTGGAGGAACAGTGTTAACTGCCTGCCACAATGCTGCCATTTCTATACTGGGGCCCAATATCCATCAGAAACAAAGAATAGATTTGCTGAAATAATAACACGTCAGTTGCTCAGGCAAGAGGAAGGAGGTCATCCTTTAAGTATGAATTTAAATTGAAGATTCAAAGGGAAGCAAAACTACTGACTGACACCAACTTTCAGAAACTGCTGGGGTTTTTCTGGGTATTTAAAGTTTTGCATGTTTTCTAGACAGATTTTTTTTCCCCCCAGTTTCCCTACATCACATCTGTCCTGAAATATTATTCTATTCTTTCCAAAGATTTTTTTTTCCCCTTTTCCCTTCTGTATCAAAAGCATCCACCTGATCTCGCAGCATGTTGTTCTACAGTCACGGTCCATCCTCAATTATCTGGGCTACACTGAATGCCATGTCTAAGTCTCAATAGGTAAGTGTTGGTAGATTATTTAGTTGGGGAACCAAGTCCACACGAGGTCTTGCTCTGAAAAGTCATAGTGTACTTGAAATGTTTATGGTTTCCCTTTCCACAAATGCTGTCAGTCTCTTGTTTCTTCAGCATTTTCTGTGTCTGTTTAAGATTTCCATCATCTGTAGTATTGTGCTTTTATTCGCTATCTTGCTCTCACCGGATTGTGTCCACATCCAGCAACAGGGCCAAATGGCTCATCAGTCTGCAGGAACCTGGACACCTTCCCCTTTCCTAACACAGGGGTGCCTAAGCCAGTTAACTTACAAACAAAGCAACTCTCTAATTCCCCAGCTGTTCGCTACCTTAACCAGTCACACCACTGACAGAATGTTCAAGGTAACGGGTAAAAGAGCTAGAGAAAAGGGGGAAACCTTTTTCACTGAGTTATGATGGTCAGGAATGTAATGCTATGCCTAAGATTCAGTAAAGACGCTCAAAAAGGAACTAAATATCTGCCTCAAGTGGAACAAGCTACAAGGCTATGGGAAAGAGGGGGATAGTCTACAGGCATCCCTCTCTGCTTTAAAATTCCAATAAATCAAGGTAAACCAATTACAGCAATGATGAACTGTATTAAAATGAATGGCCACAGCACGTGTTTTGCCACTGGTACCCAGTGCTGACATGGAATGGCGTATTTAATTCCGAATGCCTTTCAATCTGCATTTTATTAATTGCTAATATTGATTTTTCTTTCCCATGATTCTATTGCCAAATTCCTCCTCCACAAATATCTGGAGTGACACTGGAATGACAAATCACACCTAAAATGTATTACAATACAGCAGAATCTTCACTCACTGAATTTGTCTTTCCAAGAAATCCACTCCAATAGTTTTCTTGTAGTCCTTGGTGAAAATACCCTTGCAGTACCGCTGAATCATGCTCGATTTACCAACAGCTCCATTGCCAACAACTACCACCTTGATAGCTACTTCAATATCCTCTTCCAGCATGGTGTTCTAACAGTTGAGCAATATTTTCCTTTGGCAAATCACCTATAGTTAGAACTCTAGTTCATGAACCTGGAACAGAGACAGAGAAGAGAGTTACTTGATCTTACATGTTTTATGTTTATTATTTCCATAAGCTTGTTTTAGTCAGTTACAACTGCAAGCTTTTGACAAAAATAATATACTGTCCACCTGAAATGAAACTGAATGACACTGCATTACACACATAAAAAATTCAACACAGCCCTCCATAACCCACATGCATCATGACCTGGCTCAAAATAGAGCTGCCAAGTGGCTCTTCAGAAACTTTTGTTTTGGAACAAGTTATTAGTTGCTCAGAAGCAGTCAGGATTATCAGTGCTGCCTTTATGTCAGTCTCCTGGCAATACCCAACCACAGTCAGCATCTCCTGGAGTCAATTTCAAGATCTGGAACATTTATTCTAGCAGAGCATTGACAATTATTTTGTCAGTAACTCAAATGTACCTGTGGCCAAATAGACAGAAGGCTAAGAGAAGAGAAAGGTAAAGCTGAATTAACACGGGAAATAAGTAAAAAGAGATGCTGATTTGATTAGATGAAAACAGTTGGAGGGGTGTTGTGCAAATTGTAAACTGGCATGCATCAAATGGCCTAGTTGATTTTTGCCATTTTGCTTTGATGTAGATTAGATTACTTACAGATTACTTACAGTGTGGAAACAGGCCCTTCGGCCCAACAAGTCCACACGGCCCCGCCGAAGTGCAACCCACCCATACCCCTACATTTACCCCTTACCTAACACTACGGGCAATTTAGCATGACCAATTCACCTGACCTGCACATCTTTGGACTGTGGGAGGAAACCGGAGCACCCGGAGGAAACCCACGCAGACACGGGGAGAACGTGCAAACTCCACACAGTCAGTCGCCTGAGGCGGGAATTGAACCCGGGTCTCTGGCGCTGTGAGGCAGCAGTGCTAACCACTGTGCCACCATGCCGCCCACAATGTACTGCAGGCATTACCTTTAAAATACAGTATTGAGATAACAAAACCAGCAAAGAGCAATTCTGAGTTTCACATATCTATTTTAAAGACAAAAATGTTAAACAAATAACTGCCTAATTGCTCAAAATCATAAATCAACAGAAACAATGATTACACTTTTTTTTAAAACATGCTCTGCCCAATAAGGTTAGAAACTGAATCAAATGCACAGTTGAACATCAACCAATGACACCCACGTTGGTGGAGCTTATGAACAGATGCCAGTTCACCCTTTCAGGGTATCCAGCAAAAGTAAAGGTGGTTGTACTTCTCCCCTCATCTGTTCCCACTGCTTAAAACCTTCCTTTGTTACGATATAGTCTCACAAATCAAGAAGGTAATGAAATAGGCAATAATTATCATTACAGAAAAAAAATGAAGGATACTAATGGGGTTAAAGGATGATAAATCCCCTGGGTCCAATGGGTTGCATCCTTGCATATTAAAAGGAATTAGTTGCAGAGACACTGGTTATAATCTTTCAAGAATCCTTATATTCGGGAAAGGTCCCAGAGATTGGAACACTGCCAATATAACATCTTTATTTATAAAAGGGGAGGAATCAAGAAACATTACCGCAGGCTAGTTAGCTTCATGGCTGTTGTTGGGAAAATGTTAGAGTCAATTCTAACAGATGTTATTAAAGCATTTAGAAATACATAATATGATCAAGAAAATCATGCCTTACAAATTTAATAGGATTCTTCAAAGTAACAAGTAGGATGGATAAAGGGGAAGCAATGGATGTAATATGTTTGGATTTTCAGCATTCATTTGCTAAAAGTACTACACATTAGACTACTTAATAAGATAAGAGCCCATTGGTATTGGAGGTAGTATATTAGCACGGATGGAGGTTTAGCTGTCATGGATATATGACAGAGTATTAGGATAAATGGAGCATTTTCAAGATAGCTACCTGTGACTAGTGGAGTGCCACAGGAATTAGCACTGTGTTCATTATTGTTGATAATTAATAACGACTCATGAGAAGTGAACATACTGTAGCCAAGTTTGTGGATGACATAATAATAGGTGGGAAGGCAAATGATAGGAATGACAGGGATATAAACAGGTGGTGAGTGGGAAAAAACTTGGTAGAAGGAATATAATGCAGGAGCGTGAGGTTATGCACTTCAAAAGAAAACTGAATATTTGAAAAGAAGAAACTATAGCACAGGGATTTTTAAGTCTTGTGTCTGAATCACAAAAAGCTAACATCTAAGTTCATCAGATAATAGAGAAAGCAAATGGAATGTTGACCTTTATTTCAATAGGAATGGAGTTCAAAAGTAGGAAAGACTTGCTAAAACTATAGAAGGCATGAGTTAGAGTTAACTAGCATATTGTAAACAGTTTAGTTCCTTCAGCAAACTAAAGATGTACCAGCATTGGAGAAAGTCACTATGTTGATCACAGGTATGGACAGATTTCATGAGGAAATGTTGATTAAGTTGCATCTGTACTCAGTGGAGTTTGAAGGAATAAGAGGCAGCCTTATTGAAACATAAAAGATTCTTAGCGGCTTTGACAGGGTGGATCCAGAGAAGTTGTTTCTCCTTGTGGGTATCTAGGACCAGAGGACACAATCACAGAATAAAAGGCTGCATGTTTAGGATAGAAATGAGGAGGAACTTCTCTCAAAGGATTACGAATGTGAGGAATTCTTTACCAAAGAGAACTGTAGATGCTGTATATTCAACGCTTAGGTAGACAGATTTTAAAATCAGTATTGGAATCAAGGGTTATGGGGAAAAAGGCAGGAAAGTTTAGTTGAACCTTATTGGATCAGTCACTATCTCATCGGAAGGCAGGATAGATCGAATGTGCCGAATAGCCTCCTTCTGCTCCTACATCTCATCATAATCATGGATTGACAACACACATTGGCTTTGTGAGTGACACACACACCCCCTGAATTACTAAAAACTTTCACCCCACTTCCCTGTGCATTCTCTTTCCATGTAACCATGATTTCACTTCGTCAGCAGAGTCCTGGAACTTGCCTAGCCTTATGGCTCAATTATGCAGGTAGGTTCAAAGAGCACGTGGCAACTGTCAATTTGATACTCAGAATCCAATGTTTCTGATGTATGACAAAGTTTTAATTAAAGGCTTGATTACTTGGTAATTTGTTACATTATTGCATTAGTTGCCTATGTAACAGTTTTTCCTTCTGGATATCTGTTGCCAAATGTCACAAGCAAAACACTCAATATGCAGCTGCAACTATAGAACAGAACAAAGAGAGATAATCATTTAATCTACGATGAAGAATATGGTCATTGCAAACATAATTAAACCTTTGTACAGGAACACAAGTATGTTTACAATCATAAATTTTGGCTGGCACAACCAATTTTCTTCAGCAGTCCCTTGGGATCGAGGATGACTTGCTTCCTCATTTCAATGGGTTCTAAGGTTACTGATAAGTTCAATGAGCAATCAACATCCCCTGCAGCATGCAGGGCAAATGGTGCTTGAAAGGTTGATAGGTGAGATGTTGGGAGGTTTATGCACTCTTTCCGAACCTGGACCCTGCTCCTGCAAGTGTGTGTCAAAATCTCCCCATTTTAGTTTGGCACAAAGGGGTTTCAGGGAGTTAGTGGGATGCTTGACCTCTTCATGGTTGCTTTGAGGACATTCCTAAAACATCTCTGTTGCCCTCTTCGGGGTCTTTTGTTGCAACCAAGTTTAAGCAAAGCTGGCTTTGAAAAGTTGGAGCTTCGATGTTGGTTTGGGAGAGGATGCTATTTTTGGATCAGTTTTTGGTCACTGAATTTGGAGGACCTTGCAAAGGTGTCAGTGGTGGTACTGCCACCAGCTTTGAGGGACCTGTTGTAGATTGTCCAAGTCACCAAAGCACAATGGAATGCAATTCCTATTGACCAGTAAATCAAGTTTTGGCTAGAATTATAGAGGATGGGACTGAACAAGGAAATGTTTCACAGGGTTGGTGAAAGTCAAGTTGAAATTAAAGCCATCCAGGATAACACACTTTGTCACTTTGAGTTGCCTGTTCTGTAAGTTGTTGTCTGATTTATTCTATAGTAGCAGAGAGCACAGATAGCCTCACTATTATTAAATACAGAACTTTCTGTTCAACAAAAGAATGTCAGTGTCAGAATCAATCAGCCCAAAAATCTTTAAAAAGTGAATTCCCATACAAATGGGTCAATGATATACTTCATTTACATTAATTCAAAATGTCATAGGAATTCTGCTAAAGTACACCATTAAAATTGAGAATCGTTCATCCTCATACTAAGTAAAATTGTGGAAGAAGCAAACACACCACAAACTGGGAACTGTAACCATCATCTCAAGGATATTTAGAGATGGACAAAACAAATGCTGAATTTACCAGCAGCACTTACAATCCATAAATGAACGCACCAACATGGCACAGGAACAGATCCTTCAGACCACAATGTTGTGCCGAATTTGATGTCAAATTAATCTAATAATTCAACCTGACCTTGGTCCATTATCGCCATTCCTTGCATATTCATGTGCTTATCAAAAGTCCATTAAATGCCCCTATCGTTCCTGCCTCCACCACCACCTCTGGCAGCAGATCTCAGGCTTCTACTACTGTCAAAAACACTTGCCCTTCACATCTCCTTTGAACTTTCCCCCTCTCACTTTAAATGCACGCCACGCCACCCCCCCCCCCACTCTTAATTTTGGACATTTTAACTCTAGGAAAAAAATTCTGACTGTTAACCCTATCTATGCATCTCATAATTTTATAGGCTTTTATCAAGTCTTTCCTTCAGTTTCTGCTGCTATGGAGAAAACAATCTGAGTTTTTCTACCCTCTCCTTATAGCTCATACTCTAATCCAGGCAGCATCATGGTAAACCTCTTCTGCACCCTGTCCAAAGCCTCCACAATCTTCTTGTAACATTATGACCAGAATTGAATACAATATGCTAAGTGTGGCCAAACCAAATTCTTATAAAGCTGCAACATGACATTCTGACTCTTGTACTCCATTCCACGACCAATAAAGGCAAGAATGCCTTGTGCCTTCTTTACCAGCCAATCTACTTGCATGGCCAAATGAATAAAAAAAGAGTTCCAAACCATCTCCTGAATGCTGAGGCAAGGTCATTATCTTCATATTGCTGTGTAGCTCCTCATTGCTACGATGAAAATGACCTATGTTGTGGATCCATCATGGGGAGATGGAGCACATTTTTACAAGTTATTTTTCAGAAAGGTAATGATAACTTTAAAACAGAGGATCAAAGTAATTAAAAAGAGCAAAATGCACAATGTTAAATAGCATAAAATGAGGAAGGCATCCAGATCGTCCTAAGTGCAAACAAATGTTGAAGATCACAGCCTGTCAAGCAATATCTATTGAGAGACAGTGAGCTGAAGAGTCATCTAGACTCGAAACATTAATTTGCTCTGTCCCCATGGATACTGCTTGACCCACTGAGATCTCCAGTATTTGTTGTTTTCAGTTCAGATTCCAACATCTACAGTAATGTAATCCTTTGTCATAAGTGTAAGTGAGATCAAGAGAAAAAAGGGATGAGTGGCATGGATGATACGGACTGCCTCGGGCAACTGCCTGTGTGGACTCTGCACATTCTCCCTGTGTCTGCGTGTTTCCTCTAGGTACTCTAGTTTCCTCCAACAGTCCAAAGATGTGCAGGTTCGGTGGATTGTCCATGCTAAATTGCACATAGTGTCCACGGATGTGTAGGTTAGGTGGATTAGCCATGGAATACTCTGCGGAGGATCAGTATGGACTTGATGGGCTGAATAGCCCGATTCTACACCGGAGGGATTCTATAATACTTTGAAAAATGACAGGGAAAAAAAAACAAAGATTCGAACCTAGGAAACGGGGATGTTTGGGACATTTTGCAGACTTGGAAGAGGAGGAAAGTGGAGCAAATACAAATGTAAATATTTAAAATTATAAATGCTACTTAATTATGACTGATGCAGCCCAGACGGGACAATGGCAGAAGATGTGTAACACTTAATATGCACTTGATTTCTCAATTCTAATTGGTTATGAACCATCAGAAGCAGTGTCTCTAATCTTCCAATATCCTTGCCTGCATACTTCCATAACTTAGATTTAAACAGAGCATCTAGTGCAGCAGACTGTCCCAGTTCATGTAATGGAAACATATTTTACGGTGAGCAATATATTGAGTTATTTGGACAGGTGTCCAAAACCCCAAGCGAAGCAGTAGGTTTTATGGAATGCCTTAAAGGAGACAACAAAAGCTTTATGTAATGTATTCCAGAAATCAGGGAGATGAAAGCTCAACCTCAATGGTGAAGCCACATAAGCATTCAAACATGCCTGAAGAGAGGCAATATCCCACTTTCATCTTTGTACTAAGGGGAACCACCTGCTCGAATTAAAAATATTCATACATTTACAGCAAGAAGTCAAGGATAAATGAATTAATTTCAAACATTGAGTAGATTCTGGTCTTCACTGTTGTGGTATATATTGCCTTGAATGCTTGCAATGCCCACAAGATGTAGGAGCAGAAGTAGGCCATTCAGTCCATTAGATCTTCACAGAGTAATTCATGCTCTTTAATATATCAGTTGTGATGATGATTCCATTAGTTGTTTTTCAATTCATTCACTTTAATGTAGTGTACAGTCAAGTAACATTTGTGCCCTTGAAATGCCAGGCAATAACCTTCTCCAATAAACAGAAAATTTAATTATCTCCCGTAATATTAAAAAGCCTGACAATAATTCAAAAGCCTCCAGTATCAACATCTTGGAAGATTACCAATGACCAAAAACTGAACTGGACCAGCCATATAAATATTGTGCCTACAAGAACACATCAAAGGCTGGAAATCGTGAAGCAAATGACTTACCTCCTGACACCCCACAGGCTGTTCACCATCTACAAACCACAAGTCAGGATTGTGATGATCTATTTTCCATCTGCCTGAATGAGTGCAGCTCCAAAGCTCGATACATTCTAGGACCATGCAGCCAATTTAATGAGCACCCATTCCACACAATGATGCACATTAGCAGCAGTGTGTATGTAAAGTGCACTGCAGTAACTCACCAAGCCTCCTTCAACAGCATGTTCCAAACCCATAACCTCTACATCCCTTCAAAAGGGCAGATGATGCATGGAAACATCATAACCTGCAAACTTGCCTCCAACATCCTGAGTTGTAATTATATCGCTTTTCCCACACTGTCACTGGGTCAAATTATTGAACTCCCTTCCCAGTAGGACTGTAGGTATACTTACTCCACTTGGATTGCAGCAATTCAAGAACATAGCTCAACACTTGTGATCTCTACATTAATCCACTGCTCCCTCCCTAAAATGGCTACACATTAATTCAGATCACCATTACTGAAAATGGGAAAGACTTTAGGACACAATACTGTATTGGCAGGATTTTAAAAATTCAACTCCATGTTGCTGATCCTCCTCCTACAATGCAGCACTAATTAATGAATAATTGACAATTAAATTAAGTGGCTCAGCTAACTTCGCAGAAAGGAAAATGTCAGAATGCTCCATAAAGGTAACAAAGAAGAAACTTCCTTTGGGAAGTAAGGGGAAAATAGGCTCTACTCTCAAAGATACAGGCACTCAAAGCTTTCTGGAAGCCTTTCGATTACAGAAATGACAGTGCAAACATTGTGATTTTTGGCAAGAATTCCAGGGAGCAAAATCCCAATGAGAGTGAATGAAGCAAAAACAAGCAGAAATCAAACCAAATAAGTGGAGAAACAAAAAAACTCTTCCATAGAACTTCAAAAGGAAGTAATTGCCGGATTACTCCCAGTGCCATGCAGTAATGAGAATAGGAATAGAAGGATACAGCAGAGGATTGTATGGCTGGAGAGGCAGTGCAGGAAGATGGCTTTAGATTCTTGAGGTGGAGGTATTATCAATAGGTTATTAATCCTGGAACTCAGCTAACATTCTGGGGACCCAGGATTGAATCCCATCATGGCAGACAGTGGAATTTGAATTCAATATAAAAGATTTAGAATTAAGAATTTACTGATGACCATGAAACCATTGTTGATTGTCAGACAACGATGACACAGATGCAGATATCAGATTCCAGGAGTGTGCATATTAAAAGGAATTAACAGACAGCGAGAGAGAGCATACAAGAATGAGATGAGAAGCCTTAAAAGTGGTTAAAGTACCCAATGCTGTTGAGGGAGGCAAGGGAGGAGACATTGAGGGATCTGGCAATAATTTTCAAATGCCCTCAGGTTAAAGTACTGAAGGTGTGGTGCCAGAAGATTGTTAAAACATTGTTCCCATTATTAAAAAAGGAAATTAAAAGTCAGTTAGTCTAACCTTTGATAGGGAGATTATTAGACAGAATTCTGAAATATCAAAATTTACCAGCACTTAGATATGGATCAATCAGGGATCAGTCATGGATTTAAGATAAGGTCACATATGACAAATTCTATTGAATTTTGAGATAACCAGGACTGTTGAAGGTAATGCATATCATGTGGTCTACATGGACTTCAGCAAAGCTTTTGATAATGACAGACTGATCAAGAAATTAACAGCCCATGGGATCCATGACAAAGTAGCATGGCAGATCCAAAATTAGCTGAGACACAAGCAGAAGGTGATGGAGAAGAATGTTTTTGTGATCAAGATTTGTTTATAGTGGGGTTCTGCAGTGCTTACTGCTAGGCCCTGTTTCTTGCTTAAGTTAAGGATTTAGACTTGTATATGGGGGTTATGATCAAAATGTTCTTGAAAACCGCCCAGGCACAAGAAAACTTCTCATCTTCGGAATAAACACGGTGCCAAGATAATTTTTTTCCAAATATGGCCAACCATTTAGTTGTGTTACAAAAGAAATGAGATCGGTCGATACAAAGTCAATATATTTGGTCAAATCAGATTAGAGAGTATTTATACGAAAAGCAAGTTGTCTTTTTTTGATAATCTTCACCATGGGTAATAAACATTTGGATTAATGTAACAGCATCAGCTTCATCCTGGAGATTGGGTGATAATTAAAGGACAAGTTCTGAAATGCCAAAACGCCTTTTTTCAACTATTGGCTCTTCTCCCAATGTGCACTCAGCGCTAGTTAGATCAGCAAATTATGTCTTTATGAAAAGGCAAATATTATCTAGCAGCTGTAGAGGATTCCTTTTTAAAATTAGCTGTACAAAACCATTTAAAATTATTAAAATACTGCATACTTATAAATGACTGGGTTATTTTATGCAATGCTACAATAAAAAGGGTACAACCAAACAAAACCTGCACCCATGCAACATGATGCTCAATTAGTTGCTGCAGAAACTATATCATGTTTCAGGGCTGTTTTGTCTACAGTCATGTGGTATGAAAACGTAATACCCTTTCTACAATGAGGCCAATATTAAATCACACCAAAGTGTTAAGTTTTGCATTCCACCAAGTAATCCCTTCTCATTTACGTGTACACTGTTTTTCTGCTAAAGGGAAACATAGTTAAGGGCTTCTTTGAGTGTATGAGACACATTACAACTACATAATGTGTGAAAAATCATACTACTCAACAATTACAAAAACCACCATGCTAATGACCCTTGCAAAATAAAGAACAAGTGATACAATCTTTTCAAAGGATTAGATTAGACGCCAAGTTTGTTTGACATTCCAAATTATTTGGATTTATATAGCCATGAAGAATTTACTCCATAATTGTCGATGTGACCTCATATATTATCTCTTGTCGTCCTTCCAAATTCCATGTGCCTTCTGACATGACGTACCATTTGATGCCTCTTCCAAAGTTCTCATCCACTCTTCAAATAGGTCAGAATTAAATCAATCTGATCTTCACATCTCATCTAAGAATCTGTTGCCCCCATTTTACCCTGTGCCCTGCCTGACGTATTCACTGACATACAATTACATCCAGCTCACATTTAAAATTCTAATAGTCATATTCCCCAAAGCATTTCTTCTCTCCCTTTATGTTCTGGTTCCTGTGAACTGCCTTGGGATCTTTTTACACACAAAAGGTGCTATTTAACTCCAAGGTGTTTATTGTTGCATGTTTTAAATACAGAATGATAGAAGTTACTGTGGAAATACAGTCTGCTAACCCTCTAACCCCTTCAAGAAGAGTTTCTCTTACCCAGTATACAAAACAGAAATCCTGCAACATTACCTAACTGGGTAATACAGCTCATGACATTTAGACCTTCAAATTGCTAAAGCAGCATTTTTTATGTACCTCTCACTATAGGACTTATATTACTGTGACCAAACAGAAGCAAGCCTCGAAATGAAACAGAAGGTGCCACTCCTATCATTTCCCCACTCTCTTCAAGATGCAGCTTAAATGACTCATCATTTCTTCCAGTTTCATAGTTTCTAACACCCTCATTTCTAGTCTCTGGAGTACACCCAACTTTCAGTCAGCTACTGGTCAAAAAGCTCCACTGTCTTGCTCAACTCAACCTTCATTCACTCTTTCTAACTAGTGTTCTACCTTCACACTTACCTTTTCTTCACCAGTGGTGTCTGCTGATTTGCTAAGCAGATAACATTATCAGGAGAAGAGTGCAAGGAGACTCATGTGGAGAAGGGACTAAAATCAGCCTGTTTTTGTGCTGTGCATTCTATGAAAATCTATGCAGCATCCAATCATCTTCCAGACTTGGCTGATCCATAAACTGATTGCCAGTTTACACAGGTTACCAAAAATACCAAATATTGCATTAAAAATGCTTCTTCTCTATCCAAGATCTGTGTCAACCTAAATAGAAATGGTAGATCGAACATCCCTGCCACACTTTAGTGTTAGAATAGTTTGAAAAAAAAGAAATAACTGCTATCTACTGCCCAGGGACTGGTAAATTTACAAGTACTGCCAATCTCAACTTCCCATATAAACAGAAAGCAACCTGTAACTGACTCAAAGCTGTGCTCAACTACAATTAAAATTTAGCTTCAGCCCCCTCGGCTCACAAGGCTCATTCCCGATGAAGGGCTCTTGCCCAAAACGTTGATTCTCCTGCTCCTTGGATGCTGCCTGACCTGCTGTGCTCTTCCAGCACCACACTCGCAACTCTGATCTCCAGCATCTGCAGTCTTCACTTTCTTCTATTTGACTTAAAACAGTCCTCTGGTTCTGGACTAATCTAGAAGAGGAAATATAACAATATTCACCATGTCAAGAGTATTCAGACTCTGTATACTTCAATCAAGTCTTAACTGCAGTGGAAACCAACCCTATCCATTCTTTCCATCTAAGACAATTTGGGAATGAACACAACAGTGGATGCTGGAAATCTGAAACAAAAACGGTGTGCTGGAGAGAGAGAGCTGAAAATGTGTTGCCGGAAAAGCGCAGGTCCGGCAGCATCCAAGGAACAGGAGAATCGACGTTTCAGGCATAAGCCCTTCTTCTGGAATCAGGCTTATGCCTGAAACGTCTATTCTCCTGTTCCATGGATGCTGCCTGACCTGCTGCGCTTTTCCGGCAACACATTTTCAGCTCTGATCTCCAGCATCTGCAGACCTCACTTTCTCCTGCTGGAGAGAGAGAGAGCCTGGCAGCATCTATAGAGAGAAAACAGAGTTACCACTTCACAGAGAGATCCTTCCTCAGAACTGATCAAGCTCGTAAACCTCTCCTGAATTGTCTCCAATCTTTCTTAAATAAGACCAAAACTTCACACAATCATTGCCAATGCACTGAACCAACAGTAGAACTGCAACCACCAAACACAGGAGGCGTTTTGAACCGACTCTGCCATTTGGTGAGATCGTGGCCGATCCAGTTGTGGCCTCGACCCCACTTTCCTGCCTGGCCCTGATACCATTTGACATCCTCATCAGTCAAAGAGCTATCCACCTGAGCCTTAAAAAAAAAGTTCAATAGCCCCGTTGCCGTTCAAACGTCGTAAAATAAACGTCCATCAGTGGGTCTTCAAAGGTTCCAGCCACAAACCAAACTAAGAGTTCTCAGCCCCTGGAGAACTTTGGCAGCCGTACAAGTTGTATTTGCGCATTGGGGGGGCTTCTCCAGCTCTCCGACTGAAAGGGGTCAATGCCGTACCTTGCAGGCGCTTAGAGGCAGCACCACCAACCCCCTCCCCCCCAAAAAAAAACAACGGGAGAAGACACCGATCCCAGTCTCTCATAAACACGAGCGAGAGGCAAACTGGACTCAGGGTGGGGGATGTGGTCAGGTCAGCCCAGACATAATTATTCCGGGAGGGGAGGGGAGGGTCAGGTGGTAATGTCACCCTCCTATTCTCTCACACACACCAGGAGTGAGGACCATCTCTCTTCACTCTCACTTACCCAGTCGGTCACTCACGCCGCTCCAGCATCTCTCCCCCTGGAATCCAGACCGGGATCGAGAAGCTCAGAGCCGGTAACCCGTGACAACCCGTGGCGGAACCGGAACTGATAACGCGCCGCCGCGAGGGGGCAGCCAGCCAGCGAGCGAGGCCGCCGTCCGGGCCGGCACTGCGCAGACTCAGCAGCTGCGCCAGCGCATCTTGCAGGCGCTCACCCCTGGCTCTCTGCAGTCAGAGCGAGGGAGTTCACTTGGCTCAGTGGCAAATGGAGTGATTCTAGGAAATTAAATTTGATGGGATTTCTAATACTTTGGTCACTTCCAAACCCAGCGTAGGGACACCTTTGCACATGGACTCTTTGTGGATTGATTGCAGAATCATTCTCACTTTTCAAGTATAAATGACTTTTTCTCAGTATGGGTTTTACAATCTGGCAGAGTAAATGTTGTCCCTCATTTCTCTCGAAGTGTACTTTCCACAGCGAATAAAAGGAATGTTTGCCAGAAGAGCCAACATATTTTTACCACTGATGTAATCACACACATTCAAACACAGCAGTAAAGCTGACAGTGCTACTTCAGTTGCAATTCACTTAACTCACTAAATGCAAATATATTGTAGTTGAAAAAGTAGTTATAAAGGTGTGATATTGAACTCAAATGTCACTGCTAAGCAATGGGTATAACTACCTTCCAAGGGGAAAGATAGCCTATTAAGACAGCCCTTGAGTATTCAGTGAGATGGGAGTGGGGGTTATGATTAGATTAGATTACTTACAGTGTGGAAACAGGCCCTTCGGCCCAACAAGTCCACACCGACCCTCCGAAGAGCAACCCACCCAGACCCATTCCCCTACACTTACCCCTTCACCTAACACTCCGGGCAATTTAGCATAGCTAATTCACCTAACCTGCACATCTTTGGACTGTGGGAGGAAACCCACACAGACACAAGGAAAATGTGCAAACTCCACACAGACAGAGGTGAGAATTGAACCTGAGTCTCTGGCACTGTGAGGCAGCAGTGCTAACCACTGTGTCACCGTGCCACCCTGATGTGGGATATCTTCAGTGCTGTCCACACAAATCCAAATTCAGCCGTTGGCTAATTTCTCATCTAGGATGGGCAGCGGCTTGACGACACTACTCAATGACTGGCACTACTTTACTGGCCTTTGCTCCCAGATTCTCAGTCCAAAGCTCCCCAGGACATGTTTTTCACACGGGGTGGCACGGTGGCTCAGTGGTTAGTACTGCTGCCTCAATGCCAGCGACCTGGGTTCAATTCTAGCCTCGGGTGACAGTCTGTGTGGTGTTTGCACATTCTCCCCATATCTGCATAGGCTTCCTCCAGGTCCTCTGGTTTCCTCCCACAGTCCAAAGACATGGAGCTTAGGTGAATTGGCCATGCTAAATTGCCCAATGTGTTCAGGGGTGTGTAGTTTAGGTGCAGTAGTCGAGGGTAAATGTAGGGGAATGGGTTTGGGTGGATACTCTTCAGAGGGTTGGTGTGGACTTGGTGGGCCAAAGGACCTGTTTCCACACGGTAGGGATTCTATGAAAAAAGAATTCTATGTGGAAATTCGGTCTCAGTCGGACCATCTGTACAAGCAATGTCAGTATGACATTGTTACACACAGAATATAGTGACATTGATGTAGCATGTGCAAACATATTCTGGCTTTGGGATATCTCTCACAGTAACTGTCATCACCAGACACATTCACACATATTCACTTGGACAACTAAATGGTCATCTTTGCTTTTAGACCAAATAATCCATTATTTCAATGACTATTTATGACTTCTGTTACGATTATAATTATTTTTATTTGCGTTTTCATTGCTATTTACACAGGCCACCTTGGTGGTTTTTGACTAATTATCAGTCTACATCTGGACATTAGATGGCTTCAGTATTACTTGTGAAATGCATTGAGAGGTATTGTGTTAGAATACCCAGTAAGCTCAAGTTCTTCTCCATATATGCTATTTAATCTGCTGTCTGCTTCCATATGTTTTTGTATTCATTTCAGAATGTCAATGTCTGCAGCATTTTGAATGTAAAACCTTTATTTATTTTTACTTAGGCCAACCTGAAAGTATAACTAACTACTTTTCAGCGATGACATGAGTTTTTTTTTTTCTCTCTGTTTATACTCGCAATCAGCTGCACTGGTTTCTACTTGGTGCTGAGTTTATGTTCGGTTCCTCATTGACCTCTGTCAGTCTTCCTGCCTGGAGATAACACACTGTCAAACTACTAGTTGGTACTGCAGTTGCCTCTGCAGTCAGTCAATGTGTGGAGACCATGGCTGAATTCGCACTCAGGAGACACTTGATTGAGTTGCATTATATTACCACCATGCAAAATGGAGCAGATTCAGGACTGATTCACTTGCTCAAAACCTGGACCCCCATGAAGCATTTGTGTTCCATAAACAGCAGAACTAAATTCAACCACAAATGTGTAATGGCCCAGCATATCTTCTTCTCTACCATTACTATCAAACCAAAGGACCAACTCTGGTTTAATGAGAACAATAGGATGGCATGTCAGGAGAGGAATAGGAAGTGCCAAATTGGTGAAGCTACAACAGTGCACTGCATGCCAATAAGGAGAAGCAGTAATCCATAGACACAGCTGATCAATTGTGCAACCAACAGATCAAATCAAATTTTTGCAGTCTTACCAAATCCAGTCATGAATGGTAGTAGATAACTAAAAAGCTACCAAGAGGTAACAATCCACTAATATCAGCAACCTTAAATTATGTCCAAAAGACAAAGTTGAAGCATTTGCATCCAGCTTCACCAGAAGATCCAAGTGGATGATACATTTGATAATGTGGAGGAGCCAGTGTTGGACTGAGGTGGACAAAGTTCAGCTCAGAACTGAGATGTCACCTTTTGTTATAAAATCTTAAGTTATCTCGAGGAGGTGACTTAAAAGAAGTTCTGGGATTTACATATTAATTAACCGAAACCTGCAACCCATTCTAAAAGATGAAAGACTTAACAATCCAGGTTTGTTCAATATATCATTTCAATTGCATGACATTGTAATCTTTTACTATAAATTCTGTGATCTTTGACTCCACAACAACCTGATGAAGGAACAGCGCTCCGAAAGCTAGTGCTTCCAAATAAACCTATTGAACTATAATCTGGTGTTGTGTGATTTTTAGCTTGACCCAGGGTCCTCAGGGTCACAGATGCCAATTCAATTTGCCTTGTGTAACATCTAGAAATATGTGATAGAACTGTAAAATGCAAATCTGACATCATTCATGCTATGGTGTTGTAAATATGTACTCCAGAACTATTTATGTTACTATCTAAGCTGTTACAGTACAGCTAGAAAACCACATCTCCCTGACAAAGTTGAAAATTGCCTGGGTACGACCTTCCCACAAATGGACAGAATGGCATCAATCTGTCCAATTACCACTGCTGAGTGCACTCAATCTAAGCAAAGTGAAGGAGGTATTGACACCAGTGCTCTCCAGTGACACCTAATGAACAACTGCCCACTGACCAATAGTAATTCCATCCAGACCTGACTGTGGTGCTCATTCAAACAGGTATAAGACAGCCAAGTTCAAGTGGAGATGTGAGGGTAACAGTCCTTGACATCAAGGCAGTATTTGACTGAGCATAGCATGAATGCATCAAGCAAACTTGAATGAATGGGAAACAGGGACAAAAATTCCTATTGGCTGGAGTTAGTTCCAGTACAAAGGAAGTCATTTTGGTTCCAGGAAATCACTGCAGGCGTTTATTAATCTACAGCTGCTTCATCAATAACCTTCCATCTTCTTAAGGTCAGAGTGGATGTTCATCAATGATTGCACAACTTCCAATTCTCTTCGCAAGCTTTCAGATAATGGAATAAAAACAGAAGAGTGAATCTGAAAATCCGGACATTTGAGGCTGAATCATTTTCATAGTTAACCAGAATCATTTTGAATCCAAATCTGATTCATTTTGAATCTAAATCTATATCAATCTACTTCATTCTGAATGTGAAATTGAATCATCTAAATTCAAATCTGAATCATTCTAATGTAAATCTGAATACATTTAACTCTGAATCTGAATGATTCTGCATGTGAATCTGAACCAATCAAAACAGAATGTAGATTATTGTGTGAATCTAATACAATTTGAATCCAAATTTGAAATCATTGTAAATGTGAATGAAAATAATTTTGCTCGTGAATCTGAACCAATTTGTATCCAAATTTTAATCATTTTGAATTTGAATCTGAATCAATCTTAAACAGATACTGAAACATATTGAATATGAATCTAAATCATTTTGAATCTGAATTTGAATCATACAAATCAGAAACAGTCTGGCATTGAATTTAAACCATTCTCAATGTGAATCTCAGTCAATCTGAATCTGAACCTAATTCATCCACCATCTGAATCTGAATCAATCTGAACTGGAATCATACTGAATGTGAAACCGAACATAGTTGAATCAGTTTGCCTTCGTTTCTGATTTCCAGCATCCATCGTTCTTTCAGCTTTTATAACTGAATCTGAATCATTCAAAACAGTAATGTTCTCAATCCGGACCCAAATCTGAACCATTCTGAACATGAAATTGAATCAATGTGAATCTGTGTTTAAAGCATCCTGAGTTTGAATTTAAATCAATCCGGATCTGAATCTGAATAATTCTCTGTCATCTGATCATGAATCTGAATAACACAAAAATCAGAATAATATTGAATGTAAATCTGAATCAAATTTGAATCATTATGTATATGAATCTGAATCAATCTGACTTAGAGTGCTAATTATTCTGAATGTGAGTTTTAAACAATTTGTATATGAATTAGAATAAATCAAGATGTGAATCTAAACATGACTGAATTAGAATCATTCTGAATCTGGATCATTTTGATTTTGAATCTGAAACAATCACTTAATGTTAATGTGAATTAATTTGAGTTCAAATCTTAAACAATTTTAAATGTTAATATAAATCAAATGGAATCAAATCTGAATAGTGATGAATGTGAATTTAAATCAATCTGAATCTAAATCTGAATTAAAACAAAACTGAATCTTAATCAATTTGAAACTGAATGTGAATAGATGTTTGTGCATTTGATCTGAATCAATCTTAATGTGAATCTGAATCATTCTGATTTTAAAACTGAATCAAACCAAAAACATGAATTAGCGTTAAAAACTGTAAGAACTGCGGATGCTGTTAATCAGAAACAAAAGCAGAAGTTGCTGGAAATGCTGAGCAGATCTGACAGCATCTGTGAAGAGAAATTAGAGTTAACGTTTCGGGTTTGGTGACCCTTTCTCAGAAATGTTAACTCTGTTTTCTCTTTACAGACCCTCTGAGCTTTTTCAGTAACTTCTGTGAATGTGAATTAAATTGAATCCAAATCTTAAATAATGTTGAATGTTAATCTCAATCAATTTGAATATCAGATTACTTCATCTGGTGTGACATGTATTTCCTAATCTTGGAGAAAGTGAGGACTGCAGATGCTGGAGAGTCAGAGCCAGAAATTATGGCACTGGAAAAAACACAGCAGGTCAGGCAGAATCCAAGGAGCAGGAGAGTTGACATTTCAAGCATAAGCACTTCATCAGGAATGTGGAGGGTGAAGGGGACTGAGAGATAAATGGGGGCTAGGGCTGGGGTGAAAGTCGATGGGAAGTGGATAGGTGGATGCAGGTGGGAGGTGATTGTGATAATTCGGTGGGAGGGTGGAGCGGATAGGTGGGAAGGAAGATGAATAGGTAGGTCAGGTTAAGATGGCAGTGCCAAATTGGATCTGAGATGAGGTGGGGGGAGTGGGGAGATTTGGAAACCGGTGAAGTCAATGTTGATGCCATGTGGTTGTAGGGTCCTGAGGCAGAAGATGAGGCATTCTTCCTCCAGTTGGTGGGTGGCTTTGGTTTGGCGGTGGAGGAGGCCCAGGATTTGCATGTCCTTGTGGGAGTATAAGGAGGTGTTAAAGTGGTTGGTCACAGAGCGATGGCGTTGTTTGGTGCGTGTGGACTTGAGATGTTCCCTGAACCGTTCCGTGAGTTGGTGCTCAGTTTCCTCGATGTAGACAAGACCATATCAAGAGCAATGGATGCAGTAAATGAGGTGGGAGGACGTGCAGGAAAATCTCTGCTGGATTTGAAATGATCCTTTAAGGCCTTGGATAGAGGTGAAGGGGGAGATACGGGCACAGGATTTGCACCTCCTAAAGCTGATTCAAGCTGTAAGAGTATTTTCTAGAATTTGAAAAATTGTGTCAGGATCTCAGCAATCATCATCAGACTTACAAGAGCAAGTTTTTCAAGTTAAGTTTTCAGTGACCAAATTGGAAAAAGTTTTACAGCTTGCTATATCTTGTCAGTTATGTGCAATGCGTAAAATAAAGATTGTTTCTTCTTTTAAACCCCTGATTTTTGTCAACCAATTGCCAGTGTCTGGTATAATGTTTGCTTTCCATCATTCTCATGTAGCTTCATGCTCTTAATCATGCCAACGTACAAATCTGTACTGCAGTATGGTGCTTTTCCTTTTTATTTGCTTTGGTTCTCTCCTTTTTTGTATTATTATACGTTCTATCCCAATCAAAGTTGCAGACTTGTGCCTCTAGGTGGCGTTCATGTCTAAAAAGAATCAACAATGACATTACTTGCAATTTATCATATTTTTAAGATGCTTCAGAGAAAGCAAATGGCAGAATTGACTAAGTCAGATCAGCAAAAAACAAGGAAATGGAGATGTAGTTTTGAAAAAGTGTCACTGGACCTAAAATGTTGACTCTAATTTCCTTCCACAGATGCTGCCAGACCTGCTGAATTTCTCAAGCAATCACCTATTTTTAATTCAGATCAGCAGTTGCTTCTCATTTTTATTTTTATATTTGTAGAGAAATAAAGTACTCACTGTGCTTCAGTGCAATATTTCTCCAGAAGGACTTTGACAAGATGCCGCAGAGGATGCTGCTAACAAAAGGAGCCCATAGTGTTAGGGACAAGGTACTGGAATTGAAAGAGGACTAGCTGACTGGCAGAAGGCAGAGAGTGGGGATAAAAGGGTATTTTGTTCAGGATGGTAGCCAGTAACTATCGGAATTCTGCAGGGGTCAGAGTTGGGACTGCAACCATTCATGTTGTTCTTAACGATCTGAACGAAGGAACTGAGGACATTGTTGCTAAGTTTGCAGATGACACAAAGATAACTGGAGGGACAGGTTGTGTTGAGGAAGCCGCGAGTCTGCAGGAGGATTTAGATAGGTTTGGAAAATGGGCAAAGTACTGGCAGATGGAGTACAGTTTGGGTAAGACGAAGTTATGCACTTTCGTAGGAAGAATAGAAGTGCAGACTATTTTCTAACACAAAAAGACTGGAGAGACCTAGTTCACGAAGTTCTTAATGTTAGCATGCAGGTTCATTTGGCAATTAGGAAGATATATGCAATGTCAGTATTCATTTCACGAGGGTTATAATGCAAGAGCAGAGATGTACTACTGAGGCTCTGTAAAGCTTTGGTTAGACAACATGTGGAATATTGTGAGCAGGCTTTGACCCAGTATCTAAAGAAGGATGTGTTGGCAGGATCCAGAGGTTTACAAGAATGATCCAATGGATCAAGGGGGAAAAGCAGGCGAATGGAATTGAGAAACATATCAGCCATGATCAATGGTAGAGTAGATTTCTTGTGCCGAATAGCCTGTTTCTGCTCCTATGGTCTTATAACCATCAGTTTTGGTTGGAGCACTTGATTGTAGTTTTAACTTCAGCTCTACATTAGGACAGATTGATAACTATAAAGAAAGGCTGCACCACAAGTCTCACCCTTTAGCATCGACTCTCTGACAAAATAAACAAACATAATAAGTTATACTGTTTCCAAGTATGTTCTTCAAATTTCTGAACCAGCCAGGCTCACAATAATGGAAGTAGGTACTGTGGATGTGGTGCGACTCAAGCTACCGCTTTGTGCCAGATGATATCAAGCTTCCTGAGTGTTGTTAGAGCTGCACTTATCCAAGTGAGGGCGAGTATTCCATCGCATTCCTGAAGCCATTCAACTGAGTGAGAGGTTGGTAAAATGAAATGGAATGGAATGGATTCTTCCTGGCTGCTGCGTGTGGGCCAGGACAGGACAGCATGTTCCGTGTTCAGGCCAATGGGAAAGTGTGGTTGCTGAGCATGCTATGATTGGCTTTATGTGTACAGGAATTGCCTATTAATAGGTTGAGGTCAGCAGTCAGATGACATCAGGTTATAGTCCAACAGGTTTATTTGAAATCACAAGCTTTCGGAGCATTACCCTTTTGTTAGGTGAAATGGGAGCGAAACACACAGGCACAGATTTATAGGCAGCGAGATGAATGGGTAGAGAGATCAAAATATCATTCAAATGGTGTGGTGGTGTGTTGATAGGCCAAACCTCTGGATCCTGCCAAGAGTGTCAGACAATGTATGTAAAGTGTCAACAGCTGAATAACAAGAGAATGGATGACTTATTATCTGATTAAATGAGGCAGAGAGATAATTACAAAAAAATTATCTGGAGACAAACAAAATGACTGGAATAACATTACAAGTATAACCTATAGGTTATTTACACACACTGTCTGACAATTTTGATCATCTGCAGAGAAAAGAGACCTGTCATTTGGCCTGTCGACACTCCACCACACCATTTGCATGACCTATGGATCTCTCTGCTCATTGATGTGCCTGTAAATTCTGTGATGTGTGGTGCCAGTGTTGAACTGGAGTAAACAAAGTTAAAAATCACACAACACCAGGTTATAAATTAGAATGTATCTGCATATACAAATCTACAACGTAAATTTACCCCATTGACTTACGTGGTTGTGTGTATGTGTGTTGCTTGAGGGAGTGAGAGAGTATGTGAGCGTGCATGTTTGATAGTGTGCATGAGTGTGATCGAGTATATGCCTGTGAGAGGTTGCATGTATCTGTGAATGTATCTGAGAGCATGTTTATGAGAGTGGGTCTCCGTGATTATGAGTGTATCCTTGTGTGCGTGTGTATGTGTGTGCGTGCATGTGAGAAAGTGTATAGTGTAGTGGGGGTCACCTGTAGTGTGACATGAACCCAAGATCCTGGTTGAGGCCATCTTCATAGGTACTGATCTTGGCTATCAGCCTCTGCATGGCAACTCTGCGTTGCCTGAAGTCTGCCTTGGAGGACAGTCACCTGAAGATCCGAGGCCGAATATCCTTTGACCACTGAAGTATTCCCTGACTGGGAGGGAACATCCTTGTCTGGCGATTGTTGCGCGATGTCCATTCATCTGTTGTTGTAACATTTGATTGGTTTCACGAATGTGTCATGCCTTGGGGCATCCTTGCCTGCAGCGCATGAAATAGACAACATTGGCTGAGTCACATGAGTACCTGCCACAGACGTGGTGAGTGGTGACCCCATGTGTAATGGAAGTAGCCATGTCGACACTCTGACACGTCTTGTAGTGGTTGCCATGACAGTGTCTATTGGTGATGTGGTTGATGTTGTCCTCAGACACTGTCTCAGACATACGTGGCGCGTGCGTGTGCACACATACATACACTTACTCCCTCACACACACTCACTCTGTCACTCCCTCACATATGCACTCACGCACATATAAGTCTATGGGGTGAATCTGCCTTTGCAGATACATTCTATTTTGTTCAAAAAGCACACAATCTGTAGGCGATCAGTCCAGGTGACATTTTATAAATTCCTACTTTGGAAATAGAATCGGTTTGACGCAAGGTTGGAATACAGACAGAGTCTAATGTCACACTTTTAATGCATTTTCTGAGCTGAGCTGTCACTTTTGAAAAAAAACAAACCATAAGTTATCTCAGGAATGTGACCTGAAAGAAGTTCTGGGATTTACACACTGGTGAATGGAAACCTGCAAGCCATTCGAAGTAATTAAAGAGAAAGTGAGGACTGCAGATGCTGGAGATCAGAGCTGAAAATGTGTTGCTGGAAAAGCGCAGCAGGTCAGGCAGCATCCAAGGAACAGGAGAGTCGACGTTTCGGGCATGAGCCCTTCTTCAGGAATGAGGAAGGGCTCATGCCTGAAACGTCGACACTCCTGCTCCTTGGATGCTGCCTGACCTGCTGCGCTTTTCCAGCAACACATTTTCAGAAGTAATTAAAGACTCAACAGCAATCTAGGTTTGTTCAATAGGTTGCATTAGTTGTACGACATTTTGATATTTTACTGTGTCCTCTGATCGCGTCCCAGCTGACGAAGGAGCCGTGCTCTGAAAGTCTGTGCTTCCAAATAAACCTGTGACTATAACCTGGTGTTGTGTGATTGATACATTCCATGCCTGTGTGCTTCTCTCTCAGTTCACCTGACGAAGGGGCGACGCTTAGAAAGCTTGTGACTTCAAATAAATTGGTTGGACTATAACAGTGGTGCGTTCTCATTTCTGACTTTATCCAGCCCAGTCCAACAGGATTGGACCTTCACATCATTAATAGACCGCTGGTTCCGAGCCGCGCGACCAATGTTTGCCCGTGTATAAGTCTCGTCCAATGAAGTATTGCGAATTCACCGACCATTTTACAATTGGCTGTTTGTTTGCGTGTCGTGGCCAATAGAGGAGTTGGCAACCCGCCACACACTGTCATTGGCTAAGTACCGAACAAAGGGCGGGTCTGCCGTGTTGATCCGCATTGGGATTGGTTGATCCGCGGATGGTTCCGACCAATAGGATTGCCCGGTTCGCTAGCGCGCTCTGTGATTGGCGAAGCGGGTGGCGGGAGATTACAGGCGGCTCGGTTGCTGGGAGATATCGGTAGCGCTGCACTAGGCCCCAGGTGATGGAGTTCTCCCGGGCAAGGCCGCGTCGCCAGCGATGCTCCCCTCTGGCCGAGGTCTATCCGTTCCCGATCCAGTTCTACGAGCAGCCACCGACTGAGAACGTCTCGTTGCAGGATTTCGAGAACTTCGCGGTGGAGAGGCTGAAACGTAGGAGACGGCGCGCGGCGGATGGAGGGAGAAATCGGGGGCGGGGACAAGGTTCCAGAGGGTCGGAGGACAGGGTCGGATGGGGGGGGAGGGAGG
>NC_057712.1:43339403-43340937 GCF_004010195.1 Chiloscyllium plagiosum
GTCGGGGTTGGGGTCGGGACAAGGTTTCAGAGGGTCGGGGTCAGGGTCGGGGGGCGGGGGGACAATGTTTCAGAGGGTCGTGGGTGAAATGGGAAGGCACAGGTTAATGACCGCGCAGGAGGAAACATGTGGAGGAAAGGATGTCGGGGTAACGGAGGAGACAGGTGTAAAGGACAAAGAGGTTAGACCGCAGCTGGAGTTCTGGGTGTCATCCCGTAGGCTGTCAGCAAATGCACAAGAGGTTTGCGGGAATCCTTTAAGGAATGAGCACCTTCACTGAGGTGGGGTGGGGAGGGGTTTGAAGGTTG
Organism: Chiloscyllium plagiosum; assembly: GCF_004010195.1. Lineage (NCBI taxonomy): Eukaryota > Metazoa > Chordata > Chondrichthyes > Orectolobiformes > Hemiscylliidae > Chiloscyllium > Chiloscyllium plagiosum. The sequence goes on from NC_057712.1 coordinate 43,339,712, forward strand.
GAAAGCTGAGCTTGTCTTTATTGGAGAGGTGAGGGCTGAGGTGTAGTTTGACAGAGGTCTTTAACATCCTGAGATGTTTGCCAGAGTTGTTTAGGAGAAACTGTTCCTGCTTGTAAAGAAGAACTGAATGTGAGATGAGAATCTTTTAGATGAAGTGAGTGGTTCTGGTTTGGAACCCACTGCAATGGAGACAGATTAAAGAGAATCCCAGAATCCTTATTGTGCAGATAGAGGCCATTAGGCCCATTGAGTCTACACTGATCCTCTGAAGAGCCAGATCCAGCACCTGCATCCTCTTGCCATAGTCCACATTTATTGGGACTAACCTACCGACCTTGCACATCCTTGGACATTATGGTGCAATTTAGCATGGCCAAACCACCTAACCTGCACATCATTGCACTGAGAGGAAACTGCAGGAAGCCCACGCAGATGCAGTGGGAATGTGTAAACTCCACAGAGACAATCACCCAAGGTTAGATTTGTACCTGGGTGCCTGGCACTGAGAGCCAGCAGTACTAACCACGGAGCCTCTGTTCTGCCCTACTGAGAGCCTTAAGATAATTGTTGGGTTACTGGCCAAAGGTAGAAGTTTGACACTGAGTTAAATTGCTCAGACAGCTGGTGCAGACATGGTGGTCTGATTGAAATCCTGCACTGTATCAATTCTGTGATTTGTTAGCATGTTGGTAACTACAGGTTATATAGCCGAGGCTGTGGGGAGTTAGCATTATTAAAGTTGTTCATACTGACCAAGCTGTTGTCTCCTAGCTACTAAATTCATTTCTCAATAGTTTCTGAATTCGGCTCAAATTTAGTAGAAACAAAACTTCTTCCAGACAATGTTTGTTTGAGTTCAATGTGGAATTTCTCTCTCTCTCGTTTCTCTCTCTCTCTCTCGTTTCTCTCTCTCTCTCTCGTTTCTCTCTCTCTCTCTCTCCTTTCTCTCTCTCGTTTCTCTCTCTCTCTCTCGTTTCTCTTTTAATCATAATTAAAACTGTTTCGTTTCTGTTGCCCTTTCCTTGTCTTCTCCTTCTAACTCAAGTTGCTTCATTTTCAATTGAACTTTAGCCATCTCTAAAGATTCTTATGGTGTTTCCAGCAAATTTAAATGTTGAGCTATTGCTGTAATTATCTCTCCTTTCTTCAGGAATCATTCCTGAAGAAGGGCTTATGCCCGAAACGTCGATTCTCCTGTTCCTTGGATGCTGCCTGACCTGCTGCGC
>NC_057712.1:43342236-43421788 GCF_004010195.1 Chiloscyllium plagiosum
CCTCCCCACACCCCTGGTGTTTGAATTGCTTTAGTCACAGACTTGGACAGCTTCAATGTTTATCATCACCAGCGCATTTTTTTCTCTCCTAGTTCTCAAATGTATAGAAACACTTGGTGTTAGCTACGTCAGGGCATCAGAGTCCTATAACAAGAAACTGGAAGCTGAGTTTCGAAAATTGAGATTTCCTTACAGAGTAAGTATTGACAATGTATTAGGGTTCTTTAATAAAAGAAATCAGCATCATTGTGTTTGGTATTTCACCCTTGGCTTTCTCCATGCTATTCTAGATTTCTCACTTGGAATTGTACTGATGTTGCCTTGGATGAGGCCATTCTTTCCGGTTGCTAGCTTCCTGAAAGAGCTATTCACTTTGTGCCACTCCTGCCATGCCTTGCTTTATTCAGCTGTTCACGCTCCTTTTTGATGGGATCACTTATCTTGATATAATGACATTGTTAAACAGCCACAGTGCTTCATAGTGATATTACTGAGTAGAATTTGACTCTGGCCAAGTGAGGCCTTGGGGTAAATGAGCTAAAGCCTAAACTTGAATTGGCTTAGTTACTGTCAATCAGTAACTGGGTTACTTTGAGTTGGGCGGCACGGTGGCACAGTGGTTAGCACTGCTGCCTCACAGCGCCCGACCCTCGGGCTCAATTCCTGCCTCAGGCAACTGTCTGGAGTTTGCACATTCTCCCCGTGTCTGCTTGGGTTTCCTCCGGGTGCTCAGGTTTCCTCTCTTAGTCCAAAAATGTGCAGGTTAGGTGAATTGGCCATGCTAAGTTGCCTGTAATGTTAGGTGTAGGGGTAAATGTAGGGGAAAGGGTCTGGGTGGGTTGCTCTTTGGAGGGTCAGTGTGGAGTTGTTGGGTCATAGGGCCTGTTTCCACACTGTAAGTAATCTAATTTAATCTAATCTAATCTAATCTAATCTAATCATCAAATGCCTCCTCAAGTATTTCCCCTTAAATTTGGGCGACAGATTGATCTGATTATAGTATACCATTTAGAGATTTTCTTGTTAACTGAAGCTTCTTCTTCCACACTATCATCCTGCTGTTATTTTCTCTTCTCCCTCTGCAATCTAGCTGTATATCCTTTCAGTTTGTTATTCTTGTGTTTCTCTAGTTTCCCTTTAAAGGTTTACATGTTATTCACTTAGACTGCTACCTATCTCATGTAATTCCATGTTCTCACCTCTCTAGTGAACAACTATGGACGAGAGATTTCCCCCCGTTTAACGGGATTCTAAAGTTCTGCTAGCCAATTTTGTGCTCTTTGAATTGTCTTTTCCTCAAGTGAGCCCTAGAGGTGCTGCTGCTGCTGCTGCTGACCCTGATACCCACCTGAAAGTAGCTACTTTCATTTATCCTGCTAGGGGTTGGTGGTGAGTCCCACTCAGTTCAGAGTTTTGGCAGGGGGTCGCATTTGGCAAAATTAGGGTCTTTGCTGAGTTTAAGAGAAAGTGAGGACTGCAGATGCTGGAGATCAGAGTCGAAGAGTGTAGTGCTTGTAAAGCACAGCCAGTCAGGCAGCATCCGAGGAGCAGGAGAGTTGACGTTGGACTGGATAGGTGCAAAGGAGGATGGACAGGTAGGACAGTTCAAGAGGGTGGTGCTGAGTTGAAAGGATGGATCTGGGATAAGGTGGAGGAGAGGGGGAGGGGAAATGAGGAAACTGGTGAAATCCCCATTGATCCCCTGTGGTTGGAGGGACCCAAGGCTAAAGATGAGGCGTTCTTCCTTCAGGCATCAGATGGTTAGATTTTGACTGTGGGGGAGGCCCAGGACTTGCACGCCCATGGGGGGAGTTGGTGTTTGGCCACAGGGCGATGGGTTGTTTGGCGCTGTTCACAGATGTTCTCCGAGAGAGGCAAACCAAATTGAGAGCAATGGACACAGCAGATGAAGTGTGTGGAAATTCAGGTGAATCTCTGTCGGACATGGATGAAGTTGAGGAGGCAGTGTGGGTGCACGTTTTGCACTTCCTGCGGTGGTTGGGGAAGGTGCCAGGAGTGGAGGGTGGGTTGGTTGGGGGCATGTACCTAACAAAGAAGGGTCGCGGAGGGAATGGTCTGTCAGGAATCCAGGTAGGGGTGGGGGGGGAAATATATCCCTGATGGAGGGTCTGTTTATAGGTGGCGGAAATGGCGGAGGATGATGTGATGTATCCAGATGTTGGGGTGGAAGGTGAGGACGGTGTGGTGGTGGGGGGTGGGTTTGGTCCTCCTGGGAGCAGATGCAGCAAAGGTAGAAAAATTGGGAATAAGGGATAGTGTTCTTATAGGAGGCAGGAGCTGTAGTCCAGGTAGCTGTGGGAGTCGGGTTTGTAGGAAGTGTCCATGTTGAGTCAGTCACTGGAGATGGAGAGGTCCAGGAAAGGGATGGAACTGTCTGGGATTGTCCAGGTGAACTTGATGTCAGGGTGGATAGCGTTCGTGAAGTTGATGAACTGTTCAACCTACTCGAGCCAGCATAAGGTGGTGCTGATACAGTGACCGCCATAGAGGAGGAAAAGGTGCGTAATGGTGCTGGTGTAGCTGCGGAAGATAGACTGTTTCACATGCCCAATGAAGAGGTAGGTACAGCTGAGGTCCATTTGGGTCCCCATAGCTACCCCTTTGGTCTGGAGGAAGTGGGAGGATTCGAAAGAAAAATTGCTGAGGGTGAGGACGGGTTCAGCCAATCAGATGAGCGTGTCAGTGGAAAGGTACTGGATGGGTCGGCAGGAGAGGAAGAAATGGGGGTCTTGGAGGCCTTCATCGTGGCGGATAGATGTGTAGAAGGATTGGATGTCCATGGTGAAGTGAGGCACTGGGGGCTGGGAAAACTAAAGTCGTGGAGGGTGTGGATTTGTGGGGAGTTCCTGGACCAAGTCGGACAGGATGGTGTGAAGGTATGCAGAAATAAGTTTAGGGCAGGAGCATGCTGAGACAGTGGGTTGACCGGGGCAGTCAGTTTGTGAATTTTGGGTAGGAGATAGTCCAGGAACCCCGTACCACCCGTTTCTGTAAGATTGGAGGCTGGTGGTGAGAGATCCCCTGAGATGATGAGGTTGTGGATGGTCTGAGACATGATGGTTTGGTGATGAGAGGTGAGGTCGTGGTCGAGGGGGCAGTAGTAGGAGGTGTCAGCAAGTTGGTGCCTGGCTTCAGTCAGTGTGGCAAACTACCACTGCGCACGGCCTATGTCTGCTGGTTTGATTGTGAGGTTGGGGTTGGAGCAGAGCGGGTGGAGGCCTGCATATTGTGAGGGTGAGAGGTTTGAGTGGGTGAGGGGACGTGGACAGGTTGAGGCGGTCAATGTCATGGCAGCAATTGGAAATGAGGTGATCGAGGGTGAGTAACAGACCAGCGCGGGGTGCCCCGGTAGATGAGATGTGTTGTAGGCGGGAGAAAGAGTCCTCGGAGGGTGAGCGGAACTCCTTTATAGATAAAGGAAGCCTGGATGTGGTGGAAGAAGAGTTTGTCACAATGCGTGTTGAATTCATTGATCTAAGAGTGTAGGGGGATGAAGGTGAGGCTGTTACGGAGGACTGATCGTTCATCTTCAGTGAGACAGAGGTCTGGGGAGGGGTAGAAACTCAGTAGGGCTGGGAGCTAGGACCTAGGACCTGGTGTGAGGGGGGTGCGGAAACTCTCTGGTGTGGGTGTGGTTACTGGATCTTGAATGATGTCACCAAAAGGAAGTGACACTCACCTTGGGGGTTGGGGGGCAGAAGTGGTGTCTTCAGTGGCATCCACATGGGGGCAGACGTGATGTAACACGTGACGTTTGTGATGTCGTCGTCAGTGTTCTGGTGAGTGACGTGGGGGCAGAAGTGACTGAGGCGGCAGCAAATACAGGGGCACAAGTGACGTGGTGGTGGTGGATCTTGTGGTGGTCACTAAGGTGGTTGTCTTGCTGGCGATTGCAGAGGTGTCACAGTTGGCAATGGCTGCAGTCTGTGGAGTGGTGGGGTGGAATGATGTCATAGTTCATTGCGTGGTGGTGACTGGAGTGGTCAGGTGGTTAGTGTCTGTGTGGTTCCAGAGGCCAGCAGAAGCTTCTGAGATGATTGAGGAATCCCGAGTTTGGAGGTTAGTACATGAAAGTTTGGTGCACTTGCATTCCTTGATGTCCAATATGGTGGAGAAAAAGCATTTTGAGTGTGTGAAGTCTTCTAAGGATGAAAAACAGCAAGGGTCCTTTGCAGGTCTGGAAGAGTGTCGTTCTGAACTGGGCCAGGGCTGAATGCAGGGAGCATAGGTGATGGAGCATGGCTGCAAGTTTGGAGTTGAGGATCCGGATGGAGAACTGTTTCTGGAGGTGTGGAGTCCATGCGGGATCAGTGGGTTCAGTAGGCAGTGTTAGAAACAAACTTAATAAAATTTCGATGAGACCAACAAATCTGGAAACAAGACAATTTATTACAAACTTGCAAGTAAGGGCTTCAATTGCATAAGCAAATGAGCAATAAACATTCAAACTAGTACAGAGTTATACTTTTGAGCTGCGTGAAGTCACCTCTCCCGACTCTTACATTACTCAATTTTTCTTAGTATTCTGCCACTGCCCATCTGTGCTCCACTCTTATTGCCCCCTTCTCTCCAAGTTGGCAATCTTTCCCTCTAAGTGCTGACATAAGGCTAAACTTGTATCTTGATGTTCTTTTACTTTGCTTGTAACATCTTCCATTGTTCATCGGTACATTCCATTCTTGAACATACGTTTTAACAATGTATCTTTTCATGCTTGGTTTATGCGTTTCAGCTGTCTCAGCTATTTTGCTGAGACTACTATTCAATTATTTACCCTAATAATTCTGACTAAAGTTAGTATTTACTTATCATTAAAGATAAAGACACACTTCCCTAATGCTTGCTTAGCTGATATTTTTCTTGTCCCCCTTTTCTGCACATACACTCTCTTGCTTTTCTATTTCTGCAAAAACAACACACTTTCCCATTTCTTACAGCAGGAACTGAGGAAAGTCGTGGTGAATGCATCATTTAGTGTGAAGTATGGAATAGGTTACTAAAGGCGATAGGTAATGTTCAAGGGTTTAAGAATGAACTGGATTGCAATTGGCTGATGGAAGGGACAAAAAGAACAATTGTGGTGCCTTTTTTGAGAATGGCCAACTTTGATTTTATTCATGGATGTGGTTGTCGCTAATTAGGGCAACACTTATTTCCCTGGACAAGGTGATACTCATCCTTACTGAACTGCTTCTGTCCTTGAATGTGGTGCACCCATAGTGCTGTTACAAAGGGGTTTTCATCCAATGATGATAAAGGAACAGCTATATCTTTCCAAGTCAGGATAGTGTGTGACTTGGAGGGAAAGATTCATCTTAATTATCATACTTAAATATTTTCATAATTTTGAACACCTCGAATAAATTTTCTTTTGCCATTCTCTGCTCTAAGGAGAAAATTTCTTGAATTTTAATTTGTCCTATTTCACCCATCTTAGGATCATGATTTTTAATTCCTATTGTAAACCTGCCTGTGCTGTCTAGCTGTTTTCATTTCATGATTTTGGTAATAACGCTGTTTTATTTTGGTTATAAAGGAAAATATTGTGGATCCTGGAAATCTGAAATAATGACATTGCTGGAGGAACTTAGCAGATCTGACAGCATCTAAGGAGAGTAAAACAGTTGGTGTTGCCAGTTTTCAGAACAGTTTTGCAAAAGGGTTATTTGGATTTGAAACAATAAGTCTGATTCTCTCTCCACAAATGCTGACTGACCCACTGAGTTTCTCCAGCATTTTTTATATTTTGTTTTATTTTGAGATTAATTCAATGTCCTGTTCTTTCCCTGCTTTTCCAGGTTTCAAGTGAAGAGAAGCTGGATGAGTATGAAATAAGAAGGAAAGATCACATCTCGCATTTCATATTGCGTCTTGCTTACTGCCAGTCGTAAGTGAAACCTGCAGAACTCCTTTTGAAGTGGTCTATTAAAAACTGTGACTCTTTTATGGCTTGAAAAATGTGGGGATCCTGACACATCCATTTTCAAATTCCATATGCATAACATTTGATTCACAGGAATACTCCATGTTAATAAACGTACAAGATATTGCAAAGAAGTAATTCAAATTATTTAAACAAAATCGAAAAACCACCAGAGGGTGCTGTGGGATCACACATGAGTTAGTAGGATTTTACAAATCGTGGTTCAGTGGGTTGTCCCAGATTTGTGGTGACTTTTAAAATCAAATTAACCATCAGGTGTATGTGGAGAGAGACCGGCAGTTTGGTATTTGATAGAAAAATGTTTTTTTAATGCATCTTGTTCTTTGTGAAATTTGTATGGTTATGGGCAGACTTCCCCTCTCCAATCTCCTCAGATATTGCTCAATAAACAGAATTAATTTCCAAAGATTGCTACCCCTTGCCAAACTTGGGTCAATGTCCAGCTTATCTATTGCCTAAATTAAATTATTCTGGTTAAACAATCCTTCAACTTCTAATCTTTGTTTATAGATCCTTTTATGGTATCAACCCTGTCTCTTTGCTACAACATCCCCCTCTTGGGACAAACTTTTATAAAAGCAACCACTGTCCTCTGGATTCCTTTACTGCATGGGGAATCTATTTCGGTGTCCAAAGTTCTGTTGTCATGACCCTGTTGGAGAGTGTGTCAGAAACCAGCCCCACAATTCAGTTAGGTGTCACAAGTGTGAAATAGAGCAATTGAATCTTCAGGATGGTCACTGCCTGATTGTGAACACTGTCTAAGAGAAAATAAACTCTCAGCAGGTTTCATCAATGAATAATGGAACCTTTTCAAGAAAACCGTTTAGACACTTACTTGTTATAACCAGCATATCCTCAAACTTGTGGCAAAAATGTGACTAGTTACTAATAGGCAAATAGAGACGCCAGGTCTTCTATGTTTTCCCTTTTGGATTGTGGACCTAAATGGGGAAGTACTTTTTAATATTAAGGACTGTGGAAGGTAATCCTGTACTTCTCAATCAAGCTGCTGGTAACTCCATTGAGTTGCATCTGCACTGTTGCTTGCTTCAAGCTGTGAGGAAAGGTGTCTAAGATGCCATGGCGTTGATTGTATGTGCAGACTAAGCTTCATCCAGGGAGAGTTTGTTGATTTGGTTTGTGGAGGCCAGAAGTATGATGACAACTCTAGAGTATGAATAAATAATGCAAGAGTAGAAACCTCCAGACTGCAAAGAGGAAAGTCTCTGTGCAGCGAAGGCACAGAAGAAAGCTAGCTAGTTATTCTCTCCCCACCATTTACTATGAGCTGTTACCTCGTACCATTGAGTGAAAGAGTGAACAGTTAATGTGCCAACTGCCGTGTGTTTTCAGCAAGGAATTTGGATAAGGACATTCAAGAACAGAAGGTCTTGGAGGAGCAAAAGAGGCATCCATCAAATCTGAGAGATTCCCCCCTGCCCACCAACACCCCAATTCTTTGAACTCCAGAAAGTATAATCCTTAACCACTTCATTCCTGTCTCAAACATAAGGCCTACCATTCCAGCAATTAGTATGATAAATCTTCACTGCAAGAACATCTTTCCTCCGATAAGGAAACTAAAACTGTGCAGAATAATACAGGTGTGTTGTCACCAAGGCCCTGTATAATATCAGCAAGGCATCCCTGTTCCTGTGCTCATGTCCTGTTGTTATAAAGGCCTGGAAGGAGTGAATCATCATACTGTGTGAAGTGGTTTCTGTCACCTCTAAATCCAAACATGTTCATTTGCAAGTCGCTGAGACTTGTGGTATATGTGGTCCTTAATTTGGTAGTTGGTGTGTTGGACCTAAGACTTGGCTTGACTTAAACATTTCCTATTTGCAATGTATTTGAGTATTATTTATTTTCCAATTGAAAGAGAGGGAGGGAGAGAGCAATTTTGCTTGCTAGCAAAGTTAACAGTCTGAGTCACAACTGATCACTTTCCTTTCGGTTCACTGAGAAGCTACTTGCCATAATCGATCCTAAGTGTTTCTGGGCAGTTACAGCCCACCTCTTTCTCCCCACCCCCACCCCCCAAAACAAACAACTAGTGCCAGTGTGTCCCACAAAAGTAGCAAGATTCAGCTTCCTGCAAAAGAACACCACATGGTTCAAGTTTTCCTTTGAGTTTTTTTAAAAAGAAACATTTGGAAACATAAACCAGAAATATCTGCATGCTTCCATGTTTTTGTTCCTTGTTTCAAATACAATATCATTAAGTCTGAGTCAAGGATCTGCCTGTTCAACAACCCTGAGACTCTGGGAGGAGCAATTATTGCTGGAGGTGTCCCAATCTATTACGCAGGGATGATTACTTGAGATCTGAACTTCAGTGCACTAAATTGATTTGATTTTTGTTCCCCTCCCCGCCCCTTTCTTGTACCTTGCTTCCTCAGGGAAGATCTGAGACGATGGTTTATCCAGCAGGAGTTGGAAGTATTCCGTTTCCGATTCAATGAACTGCATAACAAGCAGCTAGAATTTCTCAAGCACAACAAGTTGGAATATCAAGCTGTGAGTACACAATCCGCCTCGTGCATGTTGTCAGTTTTCAACTGTTTTGCTTTTCTCATTGTTCATAGTGATTGACTTAAACCATAATTCCATTGTATCAAAGTGCATAGAGTATGCAGAAGCGTGCTTTTCAATTCAGACTTTCTCTTTCCTTATCTTGCACAATTAGGATTTCTGCTTTTCTGCACTTGTTATTCTGTTTATGCAAGAAACATTTTTTTCTGGGGTGTTTATCTGCCTGGTATCAGCATCAGAATCTCTCTTTCTTGTCCATTGTGTCTAATTTAAATGTTTGAATTTTATACATACAGAATATCACAGTGGTTAGGTTATAACCATTTTCCCATTCCCAACTCCACTATCTTTGACCACCACTTTCCTCCTTCCTGTAGCTAAGCTTTGGACTGGAGGATATTCTAAACCAAAGAGGCCTTAAATGGCTGCTGACTGACAGTAGTTGGACCGTTTCACAAAGTTTGGAAGTTGGTGTTTCTGAATTTAAAAAACTTTGACCCTTGATAGCTATACCAGAACCTTCATTCACAAAATAAAAATTGTCAAGGCTCTTTTGGTCTGATGCAGATTCAGAAGTTATTAAGAATAGCAGTGCAAATTAATAAAAATTTAATTATTAAATTAAATAATGGTCTTGTACACCTCTATATTACATTTTTGAGAGACATGGATAGGGTGAATGCACTCCGTCTTTTTGCCAGGGTTGGGGAATTGAGGGTTAGAGGGGAAAGAATAAAACTGAACCTGAGGGGTAACTTTTTTAAGCAGCGTGGTATGAAAGTGGTTGAGGCGGGTACACTAACATTTGAAAGGTATTTGGACAGATACATGAATAGGAATGGGTTAGAAGGACGTGGGCCAAATGCAGGGAAATGGTGTTAGTGTGGATGAACATTTTGGTTGGCGTGGACCAGTTTGGGCCAAAAGGCCTGTCTCCGGGCTGTAGGCCTCCATGACTCTGAATGAGATGCTGGCATTCATTTAATTAGGATAGAACTGAAAAGCAGAGGGGTTGTGCTAACTTGTATAGAACTTTGGTAGACTCTGCACAGTTCTGGTCTGCATGTTTTAATAAGGAAATGGAAGCTCTGGCAAAAGGGCAATAAAGGATTTGCAGGGATGATACCAGAACTAAGATTATAAAAGAGCAAAAAGACTATGCAAACTGGGACTCCTTTTTATTCTAGATAAGTGTGAACTGATCTTATGTCTGTGAAGCAATTTGAAATTGGTGATCAGAGAGATGTTTCATTTGTAAAAAAAATTCAAAACTCAAGGTCATAAATATGAGACAATTGTTAAGAACTCGGGGAATTCCAGTGAAAAATTTGTTACTCAGAATGGTGAAAATGAGTAACTTGCAGGGAGTACCAGTTGACCTGCCTCAGGGCTGAACATTCTCCAGTCTGTGCTTGGTTAATGTCACAATCAGTTGTTTGTTTGGAAGTACCAAGATGGTATTGCATTTCTCAAAGGAAAGAGGTGTGAATAGTGGGTTGACTGTACACAAACATTTTGTCCATCCATTCAAGAACAATGTACATAAAAGCTAGACCAAGTTCACCCCTCAGGCCTTCATGTGTGGCTTGTCAAATGTGAAAGGTTACGAGTCTGATATTAACAAAAGTTGCTTTATTCACTAGAGCTGAATTTTCATTCTTGTTTCTGACATTTTTAATCTGTGTTTAAAATGGCTTTCTGAAACTAGATAGTCTCCTGATGTATGCTGACTTACCACTTCAGGCTAGTTCCTCCTTTTGATTCATTTCTGTTGAAAGAGAGAAAATCTAGATTGCCATGATTGCCAGTCAAATTGAGTCTTACATTTGGAACCCATCTCTGTTTGTTTCATGGTTGTACACTATTATTTTCAATCTGCTTCCTGTTTCTCTCTCAGCTGTGGATAAACATGTTGAAATATCTGCAACTACATCCATTGCAGTTAATTCTCTGCTTGTAAAGAAAAGCTCTCACTGTAGACATAACAGTTCCACTTCCTGTGCTCCCATCAACCACGCCATAGTCATGATCCAGACTCATCACCATGTTGGACAGTTGAAGTAATTGTGACTCCATTTTGGAGGCCAAGGATTGGTTGATTGTGGAGTATTTTAGGAATCACTCGGCACATTGAAATGTTGCAAAAATGCACTTTTGCTTCCTTGACAGATTAACCAAATAGACCATCCCTACTCCAAACTCAGTTTAGTAATGTTATTACTTCCCACAGGGTTTATGTCATTGCAGGCAACTGTTTACTCTAGACTTGTAGCTAAAGAACTGCATTGAGCAATAAAGAATAAATTTATTACACTTGTGTTAATACATTTATTTAATGTCTTTCAAAACCTTTGGACTTCCCAGATGTGGTGTACAGCGAATTAACTAATTACTAAGTTAGATTTCAAAAGTAATGTAGGAATTGCAGAAGCCCATTTATACACACAGCTCCTTTTAAACAACAATGTGATCATGACTAGGTAACCTGTTTTGTGTCTTTGAGGACTCAATATTGTCCAAGCTTCTGGGGCCATTTCTCAGAGGTTCAGAATAATAGTGTATAAAAATTAACATCCATCTGAGAGAATAGAGAAAGCCTTTGTTTAAAATTTTATCTGAAAGACAGCACCTCTAGCAGTATAGCATTCCTTAGGAGCATATTATGAGGTCAGGTTACATTGTGCCTGAGTTTTAAGAGTGGGATATGAACTCGAACCTTGTTTGTCAAGCGAGACAGCTACTTACTGAAATTGTTGCCATTCTGTTTCACGTAGAATTTCAACACTGGGAGAAAACTTGCTTCCAATAAATTTTGAGGTGGATAGAATGCCTATTTGAGATGAACTGCACCAGATAGGAGATGACAGCATGTTTAGTTTAAATGGTCTTTAAAAGGTGGTACACAAGGACCTTTTACTAAGTGTCATCTACTGCTCCCAATATGCTTATGGAAAAAAACATGATGCTGTGCTGTAATTTGCTGATCACCTTAGTATTGACTATCCTCCACTAGTGATGGATCTGTAACCATGAGCAGTTCGACCTAGTATTCTCTGCCGATATGAGCCAAATTCGGTAGGGTAAACACCATTCATAGATTTCTAGAATCATACTGTATAGAAGAGGCCCTTAATTCGTCAAAATCCTATTCATGCCCTATGATGCTGAATTATGTTTAAAACATTGCAGATTTTGGGTGGACATGTGGTGGAAATTGGAATTTGAATGAAGGACTTGGGTTCTGGCTCTAGATTCAAGACTCTTCCACTGTACCCGAATCAATTTGTAATATGGAGAGGACCATTACAACTGCAATTTATGCATACAATGGGGAGCAAGTTGGTCTAACTAGAATGCTGTCTGATAGACCACAGACTCAGTGGGCTAAATGGCGTTCTACACCATGCTATTCTGATGCAAGATTATCAGATGTGGTGTGTTTTTTTTTAAATTAGGATTTTGTTATTTCTTTGGTGTAATCCTCATTACTTTGAGCTTAAATATTGCTGTTAAGTTGCAGAGGAGAATGAAATATTTCGTTCCTTTCTTTATAGATGAAAGCACGAGTTCAGAGCTGAAGTAGGCCATACAGTCCCTACACTTGCTCCATCATTAAATAAGTTCAAGCCTGATCTGGTTACTCCATGATGCTGCCTTTCACCCCAATGCTTGTTGAGAATCTATCCACCTCTGCCTTCAAAATTTTCAGACTCTGCTTCCATTTCCTTTTTGAGGAAGAGGTTTCCCAAGGCACTGTATTCTCTGAGGGGAAAAAAAGATTGGTCTTAAATGGGAGATTTCTTACTAGATTATATTTGAGGGGGGTCAGGTAGCTCAGTTGGGTAATAGCTGGTTTGTGATTTGGAGTGACGCCAACAATGTGGGTTTAATTCCTGCACCGACTGAGGTTATCATGAAGGACCCTCCTTTTTAACACTCTCTCTCTCTTCTCCCCCCCCCCCCCCCCCCCCCCCAGGTGTGGTGATTCTCAGTTTAAACCACCACCAGTTGTCTCTATTTCATGAGAGAGTAGCATTCTCTTCTGCTGAGACTATGGCTATTTTTATGAATCCTTTTAGATTTCTCGTCAGAAATCTTTTTGTCTTCATTCTAAGAAAAATGTGACCTTTTTCAAGACGGCTGAAATTTGGAATGTGGGCCATATAAGTTTGAACTCCTGGGAAGGTGGACTTTTCCTGTGTGGTGATATTGAAAATTAAGACCGGAGGTCAGTCATGACCTGTAAACAGCTAATTTGTTAACTGAGTCTACATGTATATGAAGCATGTTAGTTTGAATCTGTGGTTGCTCAATTCAAAGGATGCAAGATCTGTGCAAGCTTGCTTTTTTTTTTGCTGCCTGGTTAATGCGCTAATCAAATCTTGCATTCGCCAGTATCTAGAGGCCCCCATGAAAAGCTTAGCATTTAGAGCATCAACATTGAGAGTATCCTAATAAATCTATGTAGTCACTTTTTGAAATAACATGGGCAAATTGACATGACTTTGGCTTCTTTTGACACTTCTGTAGCTTCCATAAGCAGCCTGATGCTTTATGCCACAATAAGCTATGGGTTTGGAAGAGTGGGTTTAACGAGAATTCCAAATCTTGATATACCATGTTAATGGAGTATCTGTTCATCACAACAGTGACTGCACTCCAGAAAAAAAGACTGACAAGCACTTTGGATGCTCAAAGGTCCTAACAGGCACTTTATTAGTGCAAGTTCCTTCTGGCCGTCTGTAAGATGATTCATATCCATCTCAGAATGTATCTAAATAATGTATGAGGAATTGACTGTTCGCACTTATCTACAGGCACCTTGAAATAACAAATAAAATTCCAATAGTTTTTTTTACCCAAATTATCAAATACGTGAACGGGTTTGATGAGTCCAAACATCATAGATTTCTGCAGATTGTCTTGGCAGCATGGTGTTTGTTGATATTTTACTCCAAAGCGGTCTTGCATTGGAGTTCTTGAGCAGATGTCACTTTACAGCACCTTCTATTATTGCTTCACAAAGTGAGTCTGTGTTCGGAAAGCTCACGCTTTTACATTTAGATGAATCTTCCCTTATGTACAAGTGTGTGTCTGCTCAGAAACAAACCCTGACACAGAGACCGGGAGCAAGGCAGGCAGAGCGAGGAAAAAGGAAACTTCAGAAAACTCCAAGCCCCAGAGGAGAGACATTGAATCAATTAACTGAATAATCAATTATCCGAACGGAATACTGCCTGGCCATCTCGTTCGGATAATCGAGGTTACTCTGTAATGTTGCTTTTTGAAAGAGTAAGAGGGAGAATTTGAGACTGAGTCACACGGAGTATTTTGAATTAAGGTAATGTTGCCTGACGAAGCTGTCTTGTTGAGCTGCAGACTTTTTAAAAACAACTAATTTCCAGAAGAGAGGAAATACCTCGAGCCTACAAACAGGAAACATTAATCTCTCTGGTGTGTGTGTCTGTGTGTGTGTCTGTGTGTGTGTCTGTGTGTGTGTCTGTGTGTGTGTCTGTGTGTGTGTCAATGTGAAAAGACAGAAGGAAATCAAGAAAGCTTAAAAAAAAGCCTAGGTCCACCTGATCAACCATCAAATCAAAGAACCTCCATCACCTTGCAGCGAACAACATGGCATCATTGCAAAAACTTAAAAGGACTTTGAGAAAATAACTTTACACCTTGTGATCTTTGGAATTTTGTTTATCATGTCTAAGTTTTCCACTCATTGTGTTAAATCATTTTGTCTTAATTGTGATCGAGTATGTATGCTGCTGGGGATGTTGAAGGTGTGAGTTTAAATTGCCTAAATTAGAAATCTTTTTGGTGCTCTTGTTAAAGTTGTGTGTCACAATGAAAGTTGTTTTTCTTCTGTTACTTCTGTTTCTAATTCAGTTTGCAGGAGCTGACTCCCAATTTTGTTTTTGCTCGTTTAGGGAAATTGGTGGTAAATCTATACATTTTGACCTTCAAGTCTAATACTGGGCTTCAGTAACTATGCTTAACAGAACAAGTACCAGGCTCATGTGTGCTGGGTTTTAGAAACAAATTCAAGAGAAACTTGCAGGAAAACTGCTTTTAATTTGTGAAGTAGTTAGAAATCCACACTTCAGGGATGGGTGTGAAAACCATAGTTGGTCATGAAGCCTGCCATGATGACTACAGAATCTAGGCTGAACACTTCATACTATCATCTGTTTTCCACAGCTATCTTGTTGCAAAATGCAAAGATCTATGGCAAATCTTGGCTGGGGAGAAACACTCTGGAAAGTGTATCTGTGTTGTAAAGCTATTAAGGAATACAGTACCATTATGGGTAAATGAAATTATGCACTTGATTCATGATTATGATTTGTATGCTGGGGTGGGCGTGTGGGGAGAAAAAGCTAATTGGGTTCATTAGGAGGAAGTGAGGACTGCAACAACTGGCGATCAGAGTCGAAGAGTGTGGTGCTGGAAAAGCACAGCCAGTCGGGCAGTATCTGGGAAGCAGGAGGATAAGGCTTCCTGATGAAGAGCTCATGCTCGAAACGTCGATTTTTTTTTCCTGCTTCTCAGATGCTGCCTAACCGGCTGTGCTTTTCCAGCACCACACTCTTCAACTAATTGGGTTCATTGTTCCTACAACAATTCCTCTACCCCACAAGGAAATTGAAAGCAGCTGAAGTGATCGCATTGATCAAAGATCAGTTTTGAGTCCAGTATTAAGAGTCAAGCTTGTTATATCTGAAGTTCAAATATTACTGCATAGAGCAGTTGATACTGAACCAAGAGAAAAACACCTCAGGAATTCTGTCTTTGCTGTTGAAATATGCTTTCATCATTTTAGCCAGTGTTCTCATTTGTATGTTGTCGAACGTGAATGCACACTGAGGGTAGAACCATCTCCTTCGTACAGAGGCTTAAAGAGAGACCTACTGGAGGTATTTGAAGTTTTATGAGGTATTTTAATAGAGCAACAATAGAGAAAGACCTTTTTTCCTCTGGCAATTGTGTGGTAAGCAAAGGTTGTGTTGGGCAAAATCACTGGAGACAAAGTTGGAAATGTTCTTAGCTAGGAATACACTTCAGAAAGTGCATTTCATCAGAATTTAAGGCAATTGTGCATGAACATGATGAGAACTAATTTGCGAGGTTGTGGGGAAAGGCTGGACAGCACGGCATATTGGATAGCTCTTTCAAAGTACTCAAAATCACAATGGACTGAACAGCCTCCTGTGCTATAACCTTTTATGATTGTGAGATATTTTCATTCCTTATACTGATTCTCCATAGGCTACATGTGTTGTATTTAAAAATCACCAACATTTTGTCTTTCATGTGGTGTCAGTTGTTTTTGAAGATTCTCGCTGTCAGAAATAAAATCATTTTAGAAGATCATCCAGATCTGTGATTGTGAAAACCTTAAGTGCCCCATCAATTTTTTTCCATTGGCTGAATAACCTGTTATCTTTAAAATTTAATTTCAGCCTTATTAAAAAATTTTCTTTTAGAATCAAAAAGAAAATGGTGCTCATACATTTGCACAGACTGCGATTCTTGCACAGCAACAGAGTTACTCCCATTGTTGTTGATCTGATTGTGTTGAGAGGTTTCCTGATAGTTTAAATATATCCAAATGTTTTAGCTTATAATGCATTTGTTCCAAACTAATGAAAGAATTTGATGAAATGATGCTGTGCTAGTGTTGGTGTCAGTCTTTGTTTGATTCTGTTGTTTGGCACAGCAGTTCGTCTATTAACTGCTGTTTCACAGAATGGATACAGTGCCGAAGAAGGTTGCTTGACCCATCACGTTTCTGCTGGCTCTCAAAACATGTAATTCACTTAATGCCGTTCTCCCACCTTTTTGCCATAACTGAACACTTGATTCCTTCTCAAATAGCTCTATAATTCCCTTTTTAAAAGTCCTCATTAAGCTGGCCTATTTCAAACGTTTGGGAAGTACATTGTAGATCTTAACCTCACTATGAAAACTTTTTTCCCCAGTCACTTCTTTGCTTCTTTTTCTTTGTTTACTCTTTCTGGATACCTCATGGCTTGAATGTTTTCAATTAGATCCTCTCTTGGCTTTCTGAAGTATTTGGTTTTTATGCTTGATTGAAGTGATTTTTGATGCTTAATCCCAAAGTAATTATTGTTTCAGTATTGAGTATCATTGATTTGAATCTCCTTTATAGCCTTGTTTTCAAAGCCTTCTGTGGGCTTTCCTTCTCTCTCCAATTTTTTTCTAGCCCCATAACCCCTGATATCTCTACATTCTTCCAATTCTGACCTTTTGCTGGTTCCACTATGTTGCTGTTGGCTGTTGTGGTTTCAGCTGCCTAACCTGTAATTACTTGAATGTCTTTCTTTAAGGTGCAAATTAAATCAAGCACTTCTCTGAACATTTGTCTTTGGCTCAGTGTCAACTGCTGTCTGATTGTACTCCTGTGAAGCCCTTTGACATACTTTCCGCTAAAAGCCCAATATAAATTTAAATTGCTACTGTTCCCCTTTTGTCTCCCATTTCTTCTACACTGAGGTGCAATATGGCCCCACAGTTTCTAGCTACCTTGGAAACTTGCGAAAGGTGATTATTTTTCTGAAAGTAATCAGGAACAGAATTTCCAATTGTAATGCTGAAGTGCTCCCTCTGCTATAGTGCTGCTGGATGCATAATTGTTCACCATTTGCTGTTCCATTAAGATCAGTCACACAGCTGCATTCCATTTTTAAGCATAGTGGAATTAATCCAGAGACCATTACTTGAACCCAGTAGGTTTAAAACTCACTTGTCAGTAAATAAAAGCTGTCTCGATATGTCCATGATTACCTGCCTAGGCTTTGAATTGCTTGGTGTCATAGAGTACTAAATCCATTAAACTAAACCTTTTCAATAAAGGTCAAAGCTGTGATATTGGACAAGCCTGATGGATAGAAAGCCAAATGAAAGAAGTTCGAATGAATTGGTATCTGCCCGCTTTTAGTTTTGATTCTGATATTCTTGTGCTGTCGGGGTTAGATACTATGCATTTTTGCTCCACAATCGACACACCACTGGTTATGGGGAAAAAAAGCTGAACATTAGTTTGTGCCTTGAACTTTATACCTGGAATATTGAAGTACACTTTTAAGGTTAGAACTATGATGCATTCTGTGCTCCTACTGGAGTGATGTGATCTCAAAAGTAACATTCTATTTTGAGGCTTACAAAGTGCTGAGAAGGTTCCAAAGTCATGGTTACCTTTGGTATTTTTCAAAACTCTTTCCATCTTTACTAAGTTGTCTTCCATAACTTAGAAAATGTTGGATAGCACTTAATGCCAATAGAAGATGGTAAGTATGGGAGACTTCTGGTTGGTTATGTTACAAAAAGAAATTAGAGCCTCAGCTGTTAGTATCCAGTCTTCAAGGTTTGTGTACAAAGCGATATTGTCACAGCAACTGACTCATTGGCGGCTTTGTTAGATAGATGTTTGATGTGGATCAAATTGGTGTCAATAGCATGGCACGGTATTCCCTTTCCAGCTGTTGTGGATCCTGGACTTCCCTCCTTGCCCAACCAGCAGTTCTGTTTATTGTGCTCTGTTTCGAGCTTACCTTTGGGCAAAGAACTGGAGGATAAGCAGCAGGTCAGGCAGCATCTGTGCTTCAGGTTGGTGACTTTTCACCAGAACTGGAGAATTTACATATTTCACCATTAGTAAATTATGCTGAACCAGGAGAAAGGATGGAGAGGGTAATAGAACAAAAGGGAATTCCTGTTAAGGATGAAATGGTAGTGGAGATTAAATGACCAAATGTGATGGCAGAATACAATAGTGTGTGATGGTGGTGGACGAAGAAAGATGAATGAGGTGTAAACCACTAAGTAAATTACTAATGAGCAAAAAAGCAGAACTTCTGCAAGACCTGAAGAAAATTTACAGTTATCTTTATCATTCTTTCACACTCCCCATCAAGTGGGAACTTCTGTTTTTGATATCTGAGGAAGCTCTGAAGTGGCTCCTTTCTTTATCCACTTTGACCAGATAACATCATTTAATTGCAATGTAAAAGTGTCAGTTTGTAAGTCTTACATTTATCAAGAAAATAGTTACCAATATTTACCTTTTAGTCCTGTCATCTCACCAGAAGCTGCTGTGGTATTTACCCGTAAATAGTGGTGCGCACCATTAGTCTTGCAAATAGATTGACAAATGTCCTGGAGAATGTATGATATGCCAAAGGTGCACTACCCAAGTAGGGCATCGAGTCCGGCAGAGCAAGTACTGTATTTTTCAAGGATGTGATTTACAAACAATTTAAATTTAAAAACACTTTATTTGAGTTTTCCAGTGGCAGACACATGAATAACTTGAAAGTGCAGATTTGAAGGTGATTTGCCAAAGAAACAAAGACCATCAAGTGACTGCCAGGATGGTGGATACAGAGTGAAGAATGATGCCGTTGAATTTCAACACAGACTAAAATAAATAGTGAAGAAAAAGCGTTGCAAATGTAGCAGAAGAAGCTGAGGAGAGGAATGAACTGGATTGATCTTTGCACATGTCTGTGTGGCCTCTTAGGGTGTTTTATAATTCTGTATCTTTACAAAAGAGCCATAGGTAAATGATCAATTTGGACAGAGTGAGAGGAGAAACTGAGTAGCTGAGTGGATGACTTTGTAAGATGCTAATTGGTTTAAGTTTATGGTGCAAACCCACAGGTTTTTGAGAAGTCCAAGGAAATTTTGGTTGAGAATGTGGTGCTGGAAAAGCACAAGGTCAGGCAGCATCCTCACTTTCTCCAAGGGAGTTTAATTTGTCTATAAGAAATCTTGAGGTGTGCAATATCAACAGGATTATCAGTAGTGGAAAGTTTAGGACAAAATTAAATTCACTCATTATCATTTGTGTTGTGTAGAGGTGGAGGTCAGGGTGAGGGGGTCATGAAGTTAGTGAATAATATTTCTCCATAGAAATCCAAGTTTTATATGTTCAAAGGGTCCTTCAAGCCACAATCCTGATTCCCATGATGAAATACTGTAAATACTGGTTGTAAAAGTTTTACCCCCTAGTTTTGGCCAAAAAGTCTGTAATTTTCCATATACCTAGTGTAAAAATCAACCCTAATTCTTCACAGATAATAGATCAACATTTGAGTTGATATTATCCAGTACATAAATGTTACAGTGATGAAATGAGTTTTTTCATATTATTGTATTTTGATGTACAAGTCACACCAATTTGGTGCAAATGTTTAAGACTCATCAGGTTAGTGACTGATGACAACCTGTCTTTTGTGTGCACCTCAACTGAGCTCAGTTCCCCTGTAGCACTCAGTGAATACAGTCATATTACCATAATTCATTGTTTTTTAATTTGTTTAGACTTCAGTTGGCCTTCTGCTAAAGATATGGTATTTTGGACTGTAGCATGAATTTCAGTTCCACAAACGTAGACTCCACGTAATAGTCAGCCCCATAAATTTAACATTAAAAAAAGTCAAAAAAATTTGAGCAGATAGTTTAATTAAATTAGATTTGTTCTTGAGAACTCTGGAAAAAGTTAGATCTTGAGGATAATGCTATTGTTGTGATTTGCCATCCCTGTGAATATGATTCGATGACTATGTTTTTAACTTCTAATCCAGTGGGTGGTGCTATTATTCTGGTGCATTTTTTTTCTTGCTGTGCTGTCATTTGTCATTAAAACAGTTTTCAAAAGTTCAAGAATCCTAGCCCTCAGCCTCCATGCTTTTAGTGAAATTGCTGTACCCTGCTGAATGATCAGATAATGGATGAAGGTAATGATTGCAATCTGTACTGAACTTTTTTGTTTTAAATGTGAAGGACAGATTAATGATGGAACAGTTGCTGAAATTTATGCTTGTGCTTATGAGAACAGCAAATGTTGAAGTTGTTTAAAGGAAGTAGGGTAACAGCATTAAGCTCTTTTAAAAAAATTACCTCCATTGTACTATGAATAATTTTTGGGTCTGGAATTAGAGGAGCAAAGTATCTCAGATTGTGGGGCTGGAGAAGATTGCAATGATAAGGAGGGATGAAGGATTGACAAGGAGAAAGAGGATGAACTTCACAGTACTGTTGCTGCACCTATAGAGCGTGACTACGGATGTCAAGTAGCCATCTGACCACCACCTTCCTGAGGACAGGCAACAAATGTTGGCTTAGTCAGTGATGTCCATTTCCCATGACAGAACGAGGAATGGTGAAATGAAAAGGTGTAGGAGAAGGTTTATCTGAAACATGAACATGGCATAAGCTGCTTGCTATTCTGAATAATATGTTCTTTCTGCAGAAGAGGTTCCCTCAACTATAATGAGCTAGAGGGCAAACATAAAAGGTGAAAGCATGCTGGAAATATAAAACCAGAACAAAAAGTACTGGAAATATCAGCAGATCTGGTGGCATCTGTATAAAGGGGAAACAGTTAACTTCCTCAGTCAATGAATTCATCATCAAATGTGTGATGACGGCACTGATTTGAAAGGAAAAGCTTTCAGAAAGATCTGGGAAGAATGGAAATCCAATAGACTGAAAGTTTTTAAATAAAAGATGAGGGTGTTTCAAAGAAAATATGAAAAATTTAGAAAGCGTATCATAAAGAAACTTCAAATTGAGAATGTCATGAGGCTGAATTTTTTTTTGTTTCAGTCTCCCTAAGAACTGCCTTATCTGCTGAAAACTTTCTATCATTCTCTCTGTTCTTGATGCAGTTTAAAAATAAACTTGGGAATTGCAATAAATTGGTGATTTGAAGCTGGTTGGTGTTGTTGCAAGGGTTATTGTTTGTTTAAAACCTGGAGGAAAAATATGGAAATGATTCTCTCAGTTTGATTGATTAACATAGCTGTGATTTAACAAATCCAGTGTCCATATGTTTAATGAGACCAATGTGTGTATCAGCATTTTCAGCTGGTACTACTATGTTAACTGATTTCTCTGGTGATTTTACAAAGCAGATTGATTTATTGGAGTATTGCAAGGTTTTGCTGTTTGATCCAGTATTTTTCTAAATTTATAATTATAATTTACATCATATTGAATGGGCAGTGTAGAAACAGGCCACTTGGCTCAACATGTTCACGCTGGACTTCATGGTGCAAATGAACCTTCTCTCATTTTACTGGATCCTATTACCACAGCCTTCTGTTCCATTCTTCATTTAAATATATAGAAACTACAAGTAGATTTGATTTAAAGAAACAAATTTTTGATACTTTGCAATTTTGTGAATGATTTTTACAGAGTGGATTTGGATAGTTATTCCATGTTTTGAATCGAAAAGAGAGCTAATGGCATGTATAAACACACCAGTACCAGTGACAGGTAATGACCATTTTCAATGAGACTGAATTGAACCATCTCCCTATGACATTGTTTTTTTATTTGTTCATGGGATGTTGCTGACTAGTCCAGCATTTATCACCTATACCTAATTGCTCAGAGGCATTCCAGAGTCAACAGCATTGCTGTGGGTCTGGTGGCTCATCTAGGACTGAATAGATAAGGATTGCATATTTCCTTCCCTAAAGGGCATTGGTGAACCAAATGGATCTTTTACAGATTTGAACTCATGTTGTTGGGATATTATCTTGGAATTCCGGATTAACTCATTCTTGATGAAGGACTTCTACCTGAAATGTCGATTCTCCTCCTCTGACACTGCCTGACCAGCTGTGCTTTCCCAGCACCATGCTCTTTGGTTCTGGATTAATGAGTACATTGACACCACCACTACATTACTGCCCCTTCAAAATTAAGGCCTGACTTGCAGCGCAGTGTTATTGGTCATTGAACCTGTGACCTTGGCATTGTTAGCACTATGTGCTAACCGTCTGAGCCAGTCTGTGTAACACAATTGCTTAATCCAATGCCATCAAAACCCAGAAGGTTATATTAACAGAAGTTAACTAAGACCAGACCTACATCCATTATGGCTGCAAGGGTGGGGATTCTGCAGAAAGTGACTCACTTCTGACTCCTTAGGAGTGTGATAGAATGTGCTCCATTTGCATGGATGGATGCACTTCCAACAGTATTCAAGAAGTTTGAATCTAGGACAAAGCAGCTGCTTGTTTCACACCCTATCCCTCTCTCTAAAAATTCACTTTCTCCTCCATTGATGCATAAGATCAGCATTGTGTGCCTTTATAACAGGGACACTCAAACTCTGTTCCATCTGGACCTCATTTCATAGCTGGAAAATTGTTGTGATCCCTTACCATTTGCAGTCAGTCAAAGTTCTGGCGTTGGGATGAGGGGTTTAGATTTGTGAGGGCAGTTGTGGTGGTGGGATGGTCGGGAATTAGGGTTAGAAAAGGTGTGAATGCTGCATAGAATAGTGAGTGTTTCATGGTTTCACTAAAAGCATGTAAGACTGACCATTTCTGTCTGTTGGAGGTTCAGTTGCACGTGTCCACACACAGACACACACCACTAGTGAGTACACACACACACACACACACACACACCACATGGCATTCTGGCTCCTTTGATCTCTACTAACTCGAAAGACAAGGGCACCCAGTAAAGTTTTCCAAAGGATGTAACTGCATAGAATTTAGAAATACATAATCTAATTGAGCAGCTTCAATATTGCTTCATGAATGGGAAATAATACCTGATACTTTTTTTGAGGAAGTAGCTAACCGGAAAGATTAAAAAGGGAATCAATAATTCTTATGAATTTGGATTTCTAAAAGGTATTCAACAAGGTCAGGTGTGACAGGCTACTTAAAACGTAAGAGCTTTTGGTGTCTGGAGTAGTACATTTGCATGGATCGAGAATTGGGTAACAGACAGAGTTGATATAAAAGGGATCTTTTTAGGATGGCAACCTATAATTAATGGAATGCCACAGGGATGTGGTCAAAATTATCTACAGTCTATTATGGATATGGATGAGGAAACTGAATGTACTATATCAGAGTTTGCAGATGATACAGGTGGGAAAGCAAGTGAGGATGACGTAGTCTGCAGAGGGTATTAGGCAGGTTAAATGAGTGAGTAAAATTTTGTCAGATGGAATATAATGTCTGAAAGTGTGAGGTTATATACTTTTGGCTGGAAGAACAGAGGAGCTGAATAGTAATTAAGCAGAGAAAGATTGTGCACAGACGCATTTCAGAGTCATAGAATCCCGACTGTGTGGAAACAGGCCATTTGGCATTGCAAGTCCACACCAACCCTCCAAGGAGTAACCCACCCAGACCCATTTTCCTACTATCTACATTTTCCCCTGACTAATGAACCTGACCGACACATCCCTGAACACTTTGGGAAATTTTAGAATGGCTAATTTACCTCACCTGCAAATCTTTGGATTGTGGGAGGAAACCCACAGGGCAGACACAAGGAGAATGTGCAGACTCCACTCAGTCAGTCACCTGAGGCTGGAATCAAACCACGTCCCTTGTGCTGTGAGGCAGCAGTGCTAATTACTGAGCCACCATGCAGAAGTCCTCATGTGTAAGTCATAAAAAGCTAGAGTCAGCAGGCAATAGGGAAGGCAAATCAAATGTTGACCTTTATTACAAAGAGAATGGAATAGAAAATAGGGAGGTCTTGCTGAAACTATACAAGGCACTAATCCGACCACCCCTAGAATGCTGTGAATTGTTTTGATTCTTTATTGAAGGAAAGATATACTGGCATTGTCTCCCCTTGTAGGAGAGTCTAGGATTGGCAGGCATAATCTCAGAATACTGGTCGCTTATTTAAAACAGAAATGAAGAGGCATTTCTTCTTGGGTGAATGAATCTACATTGGAGAGGGCTGTAGATGCTAGGTCATTTAGTACAGGACTGAGAGATTTCAATCAGTAAGAGAAAAGGTAGCAAATTGTAGTTGTGCATTATCATGATCTCTTTGGTGGAGCAGCTCTTAGATGTATCGAAACATCAAAACATGCATGTTTCCTTATCCATCGTGACCACCTAGATTTGGAGATAAATCACTATTCTATCATTGTCGTTGGGTCAAAATCCCTTACCTGGAGCTCCCTTCCAAGTAGCACTGTAGCTGCAACAACGTATGTACCAAGTTCTGCAAAAGTTTATGAATGCTGGCCTTAGTGGAGGCACTTGCATCAGAAGAATAAATATTTTAAAAAATTATAAGAGTCTGAGTTGCCTTTTTCAAAGTAGAATCTACTTGGTCTGTCACCTCTTGCTGTTTCTCCCACACCCTTACAATTTTCTCTCCCAAGTACAACTCTGTTCTTTTTTAAAAGCTACTGTTGAAACTGTTTCTATTGTTTGTACCTCTAAATTCATAGTTTGAAAGTCAGTGTAGACATGGAACTTCCAACAAAGGATTGTTTGTTGCCTTTCACTTCCAGGTATGGATTGTGGCTCATTGAAATTGAGTCGTTATACAGTGGAAGCCAAATAATGTCCCAAATAAAGACTTTGGGATTATGATCTTGATAGAATGAGGTGACATCTTTGAGATAAAAACCCCTCCAGCTTGGATGCTGGTTGCTGTGGATGTTTTTTCATTACCTTTTCTGAAAAATAAGAGCATTTCCAAAGAAGTCTTGTACTCTGTTTTAAAAATATACTGCAACAACAGCTGACTATATTGCATTTTATCATGGTACAATGACTCAAGGCACTTCCCAAAAGCATTATGATACAACTGACATGTAATTAATTGTTATTGATCTCTTCCTTTAGGCTGTAATGAATCTTTGTACATGTTTCTGCAGATAAGCATAATTGATAAATCACCAAGTTGAACAGCAGAATGTTTGTAACGTTATTTTGTACAATCTTTGATCAAAGTATTTAATATTTCTGTTCAACTAACTGACTTCAGATACTTTTTTCTGTCAAAGTCTGTTACTGTTAGCAATGCCAAATGACTTTTGAAACTGCCACGTGGGTTACCTATCTTGAAGGTGAAGGCAAGTCTGGGGAATTATAATTTATCTTCCTTTGAATATATTCACTTGTGTAGTTCAAAGGTAATTTCTTTTTGCTTAGAATTTGATTTGCCTTTTCAATGGAAAATTGTCTTGCTGACACGGCTGCCATAGAGTGGAATCAGTGTTGCATCCTTTGTCAGTTTTGTTGAAAATAGTGCAGCCAATTATAATCTGGTATGCACCGCCCTTTGAGGATAGAAGTTTTCCTGTGTAAGATCCTGTCAAGATGTTGCAATTTTGTTTT
Source organism: Chiloscyllium plagiosum (assembly GCF_004010195.1). NCBI lineage: Eukaryota > Metazoa > Chordata > Chondrichthyes > Orectolobiformes > Hemiscylliidae > Chiloscyllium > Chiloscyllium plagiosum. The sequence continues at coordinate 43,367,896 of NC_057712.1, forward strand.
AGATTTCCTACCATGTGGAAACAGGCCCTTCGGCCCAACAAGTCCACACCCACTCGGACCATTCCCCTACATTTACCCCTGACTAATGCACCTACCACTACGGGCAATTTAGTATGGCCAATTCACCTAACCTGCACATCTTTGGACTGTGGGAGGAAACCGGAGCACCCGGAGGAAACCCACGCAGACACGGGGAGAATGTGCAAACTCCACACAGACAGTTTGCCCAGGATGGGAATTGAACCCGGTTCGCTGGCGCTGTGAGGCATCAGTGCTAACCACTGAGCCACCCTAATGTGGGGTTCTATTAAGTGAAACCACATTAGAAAAGTACTGCACTATAACTCTACCATGTTCACAAGAAAAGTCTTATTTCTCAAATTCTTAACAAACAAATTAGAGATTTTAATAAAGGTTTATCTCTTTTCGAAGCTGTGAGATCCCTGCTACAAGGGAGTTCCTGGTGAATTATTTTACTGAACTTTCACTGTACTTGGAAGGAGGAACTTTAGCAAAAGAATTTGGAAGGTAGACTTCACCTGAAACAGAAATCAAATAAGTTGACAAATCCCAACACCCTTCCAAAAAAAATTATTGTATGGTAAACTTTGTAATGCAATTGTAATGTATTATGGATAATAAAATATTCATGTGGAATTACAGTTGAACATAATTGCTTCATAATCTATAGATGCTAATTAACATTTTAGGGAATTGTACAACAAAATTAGATTTGTTTTCCGACAGTGTGAAAACAGGCCCTTCGGCCCAACAAGTCCACACCGACCCACCCAGGCCCATTTCCCTCTGACTAATGCACCTAACACTATGGGCAATTTAGCATAGCCAATTCACCTAACCTGCACATCTTTGAAATGTGGGAGGAAACCCACACAGACACGGGGAGAATGTGCAAACTCCACTCAGACAGTCGCCCAAGGCTGGAATCAAACCTGGGACCCTGGCGCTGTGAGGTAGCAGTGCTAACCACTGAGCCACTGTCCTGCCCCAAAAATATTGAACATAAATGTTCTTTTACTTGATTTTGCCTTTTTTGTGATTGGTTAAAATAAACTTAAGTTTCTGAAAATTGCAATCCAGTTTATAATTTAAAACAAGCGAAGCTGCAATTTAAATTGCACACTGAAGTTGAATAATGAGGGTTATCTTTTACAGAAATTATATTTGGCTTATGTTACCTCTCTCTGGTACAATGTTTTGGAAATCAAGCCCCAAAATTTTTGGAGTTGTCAAAATAGTTAACAAAAAAATTCAAGTCTGCAGAATTTCCCAATTTACCTGGCTTTTAGATCTAGCTTGGTAGAAGGCATGGGCTGGGTTTCTATACTTGACAAGCGTTATGTTTTATTACAAATAATTGTATATGTCTAGTCAGAATGTATTTGTGAATTATGGGATCCCTATAATGTGGAAAGAGGCGATTTAACTAATTATGTCTACACCTATCCTCCGAAGAGCATCCCACTCAGACCCAGCTCCCTACGATATCCCTGTAACCCTACATTTACCCTGGCTAATCCACTTAGCCTGTATATCACTGGACACTACGGCCCATTTAGCATGGCCAACCCACCTAATCTGCAAATCTTTGGACTGTGGGAGGAGACTGTAGCACCCAGCAGAAATTCAGATACTGGGAGAACATGCGAACTACACGTACACGCACACACAGTCCCTAAGGCTGGTATTGAACCTGGGTCCCTGGCACCATGAGTCAACAGTGCTAACCGCTGTGCTGCCTGTAAATAACTCCACTTGTTAACTGTCTAACCCACCTAGAGCCTCCCTTTCTACATGTGTACTGTATACACACTAACCCAAAAGCATTGGTGTTGTGGGCAGGTGGAAATGCTGAGAAGGCAGTTTAGTGGTCCCACTCTCTGGGTTTGCTGTAATAATCTGATTGCTGATCAGGATGCTGCTTCTGGAACTTCTTTCCCAGAGGCTCAAGGTGACTGGTAACTTATAAAACTCTACACCTACTAACCTATGGTACATCTTTTCCCCTTTTTTTTTAATCCCAACCCTACCACTTGCCATCCAGTGAATTAACTCATTTCCCTAGAATGTAATCTGTAACCTTACCTTTTCTGTTAAATCACAGTCATTCTCGACAGCAAGCCTGTGTTATTTTAGGCACTTCATCTGTTGTCTGCTTTGGTTTAAAAAAAAAAGACTTGATTATTGTCTGATTCTGGTCCTCACCCAAAGACATGGGCAGATTTTATAGAGTACTGAATGATGTGGGCAATAGCGAGACATTTAGCATACTTGCACAAGAAGTCCAGCGAGGCATCTTTCAACATCAGGATCAACTCGTAATTTCTTTTAAGCAAGTTCTGGAAGTCATACTTTGATTTGTTTCTCATAACATTTGTGAACATAGGTTTCCAGTCACTTGCTTTTCATCAGCACTGGAAAGAGTTGATGATTTCACAGGCTAAAGGCAGGGAATTACGTTGATGGAGGCATGGGAACATTGGAACATTGAAAGGAAAGAACAGAAGAAAAAGGCCTTTGAGGGTGTGCGTTCTAACAAAGATGAAATGACAAAGGAGATGTTAAAAGGCACAAAGTTGGTGATTATGGGGTTATAATAGATGGACTCTCAGCAATGTAAGTGTCATACCATAGCAACTTCATACCAGAGTTCCCAATGTCCAGGACTGAGAGAAGAGTTTGATGTTTATGTTTTGAAATTAATTTTGTGCCAAAAATTGAGCTAGCTTAATTATTTTACAAAGTGAGTGTTGATTGATCAATAATAATGAATTGGAACTGGGGTGGAAACACTGACTGTGAGTATAACTGTAAGACAAGTGTAGTCCTGCAGTATTTGACAGCTTGTGATATTGCAAATAAAGGATTGCATTGAATGCACCTAAACGGTGCTTTTCTAGTCATTGAAATTGCGCTAAATTGTTTATTTTCTAAGGCATTCAGGAAAAGGCACTTAGTAAAGTACAAGAGACTCCTTGGAAAGTAAGCTATCAATGCTTTCAGTTTTGACTTTTTATATTTATGCACCTCTGTAATTTGGCATACATGGAAACTGCACTTTTTCTGGACAATTATATTTATGTGCAGTTATTTCCAACTCTTAAGGCATCATGCTGAAAGAAATGCAAATATTTTACAAGTGGCTGCAAGTTGGATTCATGGAAATGTAGAACTTGTGCCATTGAAGAGGTCGGTACCAATTAATGGTTTGAAACTAAGATTGATAGATTTTTGTTTGGTGAGAAAATTGGACTTTGTGACCCAAGACAGGTAGATGGAAGTTTAGGTCCTAATCATTTGTACTTTAAACGAATGATGGAATAAATTTAAGGGGTTGGATGGCCTCCACTGTTTGTTTTCTATCTTAAATGGATAGTTTGTATGGTACTTCAAAAGTTGAACTATCTAACCAAGGCAGCCAATGCATGGAACATCACCGACTACAAGTTCCCCTCCAGTCCTGCATCATCCTGACTTGGAACTGTATTGCTATTCCTTCACTGTTACTGGATCAAAATCCTGGGACTTCCTTCCTAAGAGCACTGAATATATCTACACCTTTAAACCTGCAGTGGTTTAAGAAAGCAGCTCAACACCATCTAATCCGGGGTGTTTAAGGATGGGTATCAAATGCTGGCCTAGCCAGCATCACCCACATCCTATAACATAGTGCCTCACCCCCTCTTTGAGGAACAACAAACGAAAGCTCATTGGCTCAGTGTAGTGCCCAGTGGCAAAGTGATGGCTCTGGTCCCTTACTTAAGAAAAGTTTCCCATAAAGGTAGAGTGCTGTCTGGCTTGGATTTTGCATTTCCCAATTTTCCTAATTTAATTTTGTGCCAATTCATATTGTCCAGCAACAGTAATGTTGTCAGCTTAGCTTCAGAGTAATTCACCTCAAATGTGTCAAAGACAGCAACCCAGGATGTGGAAGCCAGATTCTGATTCACTTCTGAGTCACATGACAGAAAGAAACTGAAATAAAGATTGCTATCTATAAGGCAGAAGCTGATTAATGAATTTGTAATTATTTTTCTTAGTTCTAATAGTATGTGGAATTTTGTTTTTTAATTTCACGACCAGAGAGATTTTACTAATTGTGACTTGAGTTATTTAATACCCAGACACTCCTCAATCAATCATTCAAATCTTTTTCTTGGTCTTCTAGAACAGCATAAATGAATATAATAAAAATAATATTTAAGAAGTGGGAGTTTACAAATTGAAGTGATTTCCAGTTTCCCATCCTGCACAGTGTGCTTCTCTTTCTGTGCATGTATGGATGCCAGAAGCTCCCATTGGTTTCACACTGAACTGATGGCAAACTCTTACAGTCTTGCTGTTAAGAGTTCTCCATTGATTGAGTGATAAAATCTAGGCCATTACTGCATTAATTTAATAAATTTGGTGAGATGGGAGGATTTCATGGTTACAAACCTTTGGCATGATATTTCTCGGTTGCCTTGCTTTTGAGAACAAAATTTTTGTCTAGTGGTTCAGGAAGGAATTTGCTCCTATGTTTTTTTCGTTGTACTGAAACTGCATGCCTGGAATTCTGTTGATGTGTGGGTCGTATTGGAAACATTGATTCTGAAATATTCAAAAACGGCTTGATTCATTAGAAATTACAGCTTATTTTCTCTTTATTCTCCAAAGTGCTAAGTTGGCAGGTGACTTTAGTAGACACATACTTTTATGTCGGCCATCTGAGTACTTTATCATCCAGATCAGTATGTTGTTTGGGCAGCAATTTGTGGTGCTCCTATGTAATTCCATTTTCCTTGCCATGGACAATGTGGGATGTGTTGAGTTGCTGGTGCTTGCGAAAACCAAATCTTGACCTCAGTAATGATTTTTATTTCAGATTGAAACAAAGGAAAAAGAAGATGTGAAGATGAAACTGGCTGCTTCGGGTGGACACAGCTCAGTTAAAATAGATGAATGGTTGTTTTACAAGGTAAGAGCACAATGTATCTCGGAACGTGTTTGACTCCTGTGAACTTTTTAAAAATGTCCTTTTCTCTTTTTCTCCCTTTTTCTTTTCTTTTCATTTTCCCACAAATGTTTGTGTCTGATTAGCAGCCCAAATTTATACAAATATTTGAACTTTCAGGCATGTGAATTTTAGAAATATTTGTAAAGAGATGTTATCTGAATACATTATGGACAATGTCCTTGGTACTGTCATTTGTTGAGCTAAGTCAGTGCCTGCCTTCCTTATTGAGATCTTAAATCACTGTTAATTTGATGGTATAAACCTGAAATCATGTGACACTATCATATTTCAAGCCCACCCTTTAGGTTTCATTTTAGCATTTGAAATAGTTTGTAGATACCTGAATGCTTTTGGCCTAGACTGCGAGCTAGCATATGTTAGTGTGGTCAGCCTCTGTTCATAGCAAAAGAAGCTGGGCTCTCTGAAAGAGCATTAGCCACTTACAGATACTGTGCCAAAGTTAGAAAATTTTAAAAAATGCACTGATTAGGCTAATCTAAACAGCAAAGATTGGAAATGTTTGTCATCAATTTTGAGATTTAAAAAAATGGCTTGTGGGTATCATTTGTCCATCCCTGATTGCCCTTGAGAAGATGATGATGGTGGTGCTGAAATGCCTGCAGTTACTTTGTTTTCATAGGTTATGGAGTTATAGAGATCTACAGCACAGAAAAAGGCCTTTCAGCCCATGTGCCTGTGCTGGACTATAATAACCACCTAACTATTTTAATCCCATTTTTCGGCCCATACCCATGTATCCTTTGACATTGAGCATCTGACTACTTATAAATGTTGCATCATGTTGTTTTCTTTTACTTATATCTGTTTCCTTCATAGATTTTTTTTCCCCGTCTTGCTTATTATCTTTAAAATATAATTTATTAATTTTATTGTTAAAGTTTATTAATTGTTTAAAGTCTTTATTTATGGAATGAGGCCAACACTGGCTGGGCTGACATTTATTGTCTATCTCTCGTTGCCCTTGAGAAGGTGGTGATGAGCTGCCTACTTGAACCTCTCAATTTATTTGTGTAGGTACTCCTACAATACCATTAGGAAAGGAATTATAAGTAATAAATAAATTTGAGTATAATAAGACAGATGAGGTACTACATCTGCACAGTTTGGAAGCTTCTGTATGCTGGTACAGTCCACGGCAAACACATGCAGTAAGTGTCTGTATCTGAAGAATTTCAGCTCAGAGTTTCAGTTGGAGCATTAGAGCAGGAATTGGCTACTCCTTGAGCCTGCTCTGCCATTCTCGGTAATGGCTGATCATCCGTTTCAAAGCCACATTCCTATACTGTTCACATATCCTTTGTTATGATCTGAAGCTAGAAATCTATCGATCTCTATCTTAAATTTAGTTAAAGGCTGAGTGGTTGCAGAGCTCTGGAATAAAGAATCTTAAAGATTCACCACCCTCTGCATGAAGGAGTTCCTCCTTGTGTAGATTGTGAATAGCTTAACCTTTATTCTGAAACTATTCCCACAGCCATGGGAACCATCCTTCATGTATCCACTGTCTGTTTCTTTAAGTTTCTGTGAGATCTCCTCCCATATTTTAATCTTCCAAGAATACAGGCGTAGTCTCCTTAGTATTTCCACATATGACACGGGCGACACGGTGGCACAGTGGTTAGCACTGCTGCCTCACAGTGCCAGAGGCCCGGGTTCAATTCCCACCTCAGGCGACTGACTGTGTTGAGTTTGCACATTCTCCCCGTGTCTGCATGGGTTTCCTCCGGGTGCTCCGGTTTCCTCCCACAATCCAAAAATGTGCAGGTTAGGTGAATTGGCCATGCTAAATTGCCCGTAGTGTTAGGTGAAGGGGTAAATGTAGGGGCATAGGTCTGGGTGGGTTGCGCTTCGGAGGTTCGGTGTGGACTTGTTGGGCCGAAGGGCCTGTTTCCACACTGTAAGGAATCTAATCTAAAAATCTAATCTAATCTAAGTCTGGTAAACCTCTGCTGAACTCGCTTTATGGCAAGAATATCCTTCCTGTGATAAGGACGCAGAATTGCACATACCATTCCAGGTGCAGTCTCACCAGTGTTCTAACAATTGAATCAAGTCAACTCTGTTCCTGAACACTCATCCTGAGCTGCAGACACTGTGATACATCTAGGAACAAGTTACCTGGATGTTTTATTCTTGGAAGTGATCACACCCTTATGATTTGGTTGGTTGGGAGGGTGTGATTGTAAGTGAAGCAGATAAGGCGATCAAGAAGGTGGGATCCTATCTAATTGTCCAACAGATTAAGGTTCTTTTCACCTTGTTTGGATGAGAGCATGGGCTGCAGATTTGATGGGTTAACTATCCATGATGTGAATGGGGAGAAGGAAAAAGAAGTGTGTTTGTAGGGGACAGTATAGTGAGGGATATTGATGCCTTTCTCCGTCATGAAAAGAGTGTGTCCAAAAATCAGTGTTGCGTGTCCTCTCCAGGGTTTGTGCCACGTAGTCAGGGCTGGATGGGAGGAGATGATCTGGTCTTCGTGATGCATGTAGAAACTAAAAGCATTGGCAGAAAAAGGAAATAGATTCTGGGCATTCAATACGAGATATTGGCATCAAATTATGAAACTGCGTCAAAGGTAATAACGTTTAGATTCTTACCTGAGCCGTGTGCAAGTTAGCATAAGGCAAATAAGATTAAAGAAATTAACGTTTGTCTCAAAGAATGATGTGACAGAAGTGGGTTGTGGTTTTAGTGGCACTGGCACCAGTACTGGGGATGTGTGTAGCGTTCAGAACAAAACTGGTGAACTGAACAGAAATAAATATGATCTGATGAACATTACACAAAATGGCTATAACATACCTAATTTCTGTTGTTCATTATGGCATCTTCATTAGCGTGTAATGAGCCCACATGCACCCTTACAATACTCGCATGTATTTATATTAACTATTTGAGTTTTCTTAGAAGTTACTCTGCATTCTCCTTTTCAATACCTTCTTTTGTTTAAAAATCTCTCTTTTATGAAAACAAAGGATTTTTTGGTCCAATGGGTTCTTGTGCTAGCTTTTTGAAAGGTTATCAATTTTTACAACTCTCTTCTTTCTCTGTAGGCTTATGTTTTTTTCCAAGTATTTAGTTTGCTTTTGAAATGTAATATAACATCTACTTCTACTTCTACCACTCTTTCAGGAGTGTGTTCCAGAATATAACTTAGCATTTTAAAAAAAACTTAATTACACTGAATCTTTTGCTAGTTACAGTAAATTGTCTCAATCTGCAAAGTCACGAATCATGAATAGACTTTTCTGCACCAAAAAATAAGTAACAAAAATCAACGTTAGCAGACAAAAATTGTGTATCCACAATATTTTGAACCAATTTAACTTTTTTCCAATATGTTCTGAGGGAGTTCTCAGGGATGGAACCCTTGCAGATACAGAGGAATCGCAATCTTAAATGAGTTCTCTGCTTTCTTACCCTCGTGACAATGAAAACAATTTCTACTCAGAAACTTTACTAGAATTGTCATGATTTTGCACACCTCTGCTCACTATTCCCCATAACCTGAGCTTTGAGGAGAATAACTGCAGTTTCCACAATCTCCCCCTATTATTTATGCCCTTTATTCCTGGTACCTTTCTGCAAAATCTTCTCTGTTGCTGCTCAGGGCTTTGACAGCCTTGTGCCTAATACTTAGAGTCATACAGCAATCTAACCAATCCATGTTGAACAGAATCCAAAACTAAACTAGTCCCACCTGCCTGCTCCTTGCCCATACCTCTCCAAACCTTTCTTATTCATGTACTTCTCCAAATGTCTTTTAAACATTAAGTGTGCCCACATCCACCACTTCCTCAGGAAGTTCATTCCACGTGCAAACCACCTTCTGTGTTTAAAAAACCAAGCCTCTCGTGTCTTTCTAAAATCTTTACTGGATTTAAATCACTGTTCTAGAAGAGCTTTCTGTTCTTATTTTTAACAAAGTAAACGTATTTGGAGCTAGCCAATGCTCATCTGCAACTACTGATAATCTAAAATTCAAACATTATTTTAACACTTGGTAAGATGGCGGCGATTCTATAGAACTACCGTGGACAGCTCTGCCTACCAATCAAGGCATACTGGTGTTTCTTAGGAGAAAGTGAGGACTGCAGATGCTGGAGATCAGAAATTTAAAAAGGGGTTGCTGGAAAAGCGCAGCAGGTCAGGCAGCATCAAAAGAGAAGGAGAATCAGCGTTTTGGGCATAAGCTGTTCAGGAATGAGGAGGGTGTGCCAAGCAGGCTAAGATAAAAGGTAGGGGGGAGGGGCGTTGGGAATGCGATAGGTGGAAGGAGGTTAAGGTGAGTGTGATAGGCCGGAGAGGGGGTGTGGACGGAGAGGTCAGGAAGAAGATTGCAGGTCAAGAAGGCGGTGCTGAGTCTGAGGGCTGGGACTGAGAAAAGGTGGGGGGAGGGGAAATGAGGAAGCGGGAAAAATCCGCATTCATCCCCTGTGGTTGGAGGGTTCCTAGGCGGAAGATGAGTCGCTCTTCCTCCAGGCGTCGTGTTGCCATGGTCTGGCGATGGAGGAGGCAAGGACCTGCATGTCCTTGTTGGAGTGGGAGTGGGAGTTAAAGTGTTCAGCCATGGGGCGGTTGGGTTGGTTGATGCGGGTGTCCCAGGGCTGTTCTCTGAAACGTTCCGCAAGTAGGCAGCCTGTCTTCCCAATGTAGAGGAGGCCACATCGAGTGCAGCGGATGCAATAGATGATGTGTGTGGAGGTGCAGGTGAATTTCTGATGGATATTGAAGGATCCCTTGGGGCCTTGGAGGGAAGTGAGGGGGGAGGTGTGGGCGCAAGTTTTGCATTTTTTGCGGTTGCAGGGGAAGGTGCCGGGAGTGGAGATTGGGTTGGTGGGTGTGGATCTGATAAGGGAGTCGCGGAGGGAGTGGTCTTTCCGGAATGCTGATAGGGGTGGGGAGGGAAATATATCCTTGGTGGTGGGGTCCGTTTGGAGGTGTCGGAAATGACGAAGGGTGATCCGATGTATCTAGAGGTTGGTGGGGTGGTAGGTGAGGACTAGTGGGGTTCTGTCCTGGTGGCGATTGGAGGGGCGGGGTTCAAGGGCGGAGGAGCGGGAAGTGGAGCAGATGCGGTGGAGAGCATCGTCAACCACGTCTGAGGGGAAATTGCGGTCTTTGAAGAAGGAGGCTATCTGGGTTGTTCGGTATTGTAATTGGTCCTCCTGGGAGCAGATGCGGCGAAGGCAAAGGAATTGGGAAAATGGGATGGCGTTTTTACAGGGGGCAGGGTGGGAAGAGGTGCAATCTAGGTAGCTGTGGGAGTCGGTCGGTTTATAGTATACGTCCGTGTTGAGTCGGTCGTCCAAGAGAGAGAGATGGAGAGGTCTAGGAAGGGGAAGGAGGAGTCTGAGACAGTCCAGGTAAATTTGAGTTCGGGGTGGAAGGTGTTAGTAAAGTAGATGAACTGTTCAACCTCCTCGAGGGAGCATGAGGTAGCGCCGATACAGTCATCCATATTTGTTAACATTTGGGAGTGCGAAGGATGCCAAAGGGAAATGGAGTGAGCAAATAGCAGCAGGGAGGACACTCCCCTACAGCAGCAACAGTAGCATCTCCTGAACCCTCCCCACCCAGACCTGGCAGACTCTCAGGAATTGGCTGCGGAGATGGAGAGACTTGCCTTGAAGGTTGGGACTGCGATTGAGGAGATCCCTGGGGAGACTCGTGCCCAGGTCTGGCTCATTGCATCCATGCTGCAGAAGGATAAACGGGGGATTCAGGGCCTCGGGAGCGGCTGGAAGAGGTGGAAGGTCGAACCAAGGCCTCGGAAGCGGTGATGGAGTCCTCATCTAGTCTGATCCAGGTGCTGGAGTGAAAGGCCTTGTGAGACCACATCAATGACCTTAAAAATCGAGGTTGGAGGATAAACCTTTGAATCGTAGGGCTCCCAGAAGGTGAAGAAGGTGAGCAGCCAGTCAGCTTCTTTGAAAGCTGGCTGCCGAAGTTTTTGGCCTTGTGTTTGAGTCCAGCAGGCTGCAGATTGAAAGGGCTTATCGGGTTACAGTGCACAGGTCAGGGTCGGTGCAGCAGTCCCGCCTGGTTCTCGTACATTTCCACTTATATAAGTACAAGCAAAAAGTAATAGAAGCATCCAGATCCCTGGGAAAAGATCCACAGGCACTGCTGCACAAAGGGTCGAAAATCATGTTTTTCCAGGATTTCTCAAAGCTTTAATTCGAACAAGGAAGTCCTTCGATGAAGTTAAAAAGAGGCTGAGGAACCTGGGTATCCAGTACTCCGTGATGTACCCTGCAGTGCTCCGTTTCTGCCACGAGGACTAAGTTTATACATTTGACTCAGCGGATAAAGCTAAAAACTTTGTAGGTACTTTAAAATAGATGGACTGGCCTCAAGAATACGGTTAATGTTTGTCCTCTTTTCCTTCTTTCCCCAGGTTTTCCCTCCTTTTTCTTTCCTTTCTTTCTCCCTTATAATTTCTTTTTTGGAAAAAAATTCCTTGGAATATGTCGTTCTTTTTTTTATAACTGGATTTTATAATGGGAAATTTTGTGGATGTTCTTTGTTGTCTCCACCTTTTTTGTGTTTGCTCTCTTTCTCTTTTAGTCACAAATAGGGGTGACATGAAGCCAGTGATGAGTGGAGTGCTTATCCTGACTTGTCTTTTTTCTATTGATTTAGGGATCATCTCCTTGTTTTGTTCTCTCGCCTAAGGCTGGGACACAGTCCAGGCTTGAAGGAGCTGTGAGGGAGGGGATGGTAGGGTGAGTGCCCCTATGGGCAGGGGGTAGAGTCTTTTGTTCATAGTTTTATAGTTGGTTTTCTTTGTAGTTTTTCTAGTAGTAATAGTTGTTTATAGTTATGATAGAGTAGTTTTTGTTTACGTAATTCTTGACTCTGAGTCGTTATTTACCTGTGCTCGGTGCTTTACAATTAGGGTTCTCCCTCCCAGGGATTCAAGGGTCTCTGAAAGGGGATATGGCTAAGTGTCTTATTAAATGGTGCATCAAGGAAAGTCATTCACCTGTTAAAAGGAAAAATATGCTTTCTAGCCTTAAGAGGAAAAGGGTTGATATCGCTTTCTTGCAGGAAATCCATCTTGATGATGGGGAACACCTGAAGTTACAACAGGGGGGTTATGACCGGGTGTTCTTTTCATCCTTTACTATTAAAAGTAGGGGAGTGGCGGTACTTATCCAGAAAAATCTTCTGTTCACATTATTAGAGCAGGTGAAAGATGAGCAGGGATGGTTTGTGATACTTAAAGCCCTGATACATGGGAGCAATATGGCATTTTAAATGTCTACTGTCCTCTGGCGTATCCCCTCAAACTTTTGATTAGTGCTTTCTCTAAGCTGAATGCCCTTGGAACATGACACATTATTATTGGGGGGGGGGGGGGGAGATTTTAATTGTCTTTTGGATCTGATAGAATGCCTTGTGGGCCCCTAACTATTTCTTCGCAGGCCAAGCAGGTGGCTGACTTATACAAGGAGTTGGGGTTGGTGGACATTTGGAGATGTCTTCACACTACCAGCAGGGACTTCACCTTTTTTTCAAACCCACATAAATGTCACAGGCGGATTGATCTCTTTCTTTTTCTGGCTCCCTCGGCCCTTTTGGATTCAGTTATGGGTTGTAAAATTGGAAAAATAGCTATCTCTGATCAAGGAGGTTTGGAGGTTAGGGCCAAGAGTGAGGGGCTAGGTTTGTGGTACTGGTGTTTGGACACTTTTCTCCTGAAGGATTCCAAATTTGTGGAATACATTTTGAAGGGGTTTCAGGGAATCTTGACCATTAACTCAGGCACAACTAGTAGTCTGCCTATGCTATGGGAGACTGCTAAGGCCTTTGCTAGGGGATTAGGTATTTCCTATTTGGCTGGCCAGAAATAACAGAAGGGGGAACAGTAGTGTCTACTTGAGACTCAGTTGAAAGCCACCGAGGTGGCTCATTTTGCGCGGCCTTTGGTGACTAAGCTACAGCTGATCACAGCCCTCCAGGCTGCCTTGAATTCAATACTGACACCAAACACAAAGAAAGAACTTGCTTTTGTTAGACAAAGGCAGTTCAAGTATGGGGATAGGCCAAGGAAGTATTTAGTGTACCTGACTGGGAAAAAGTGTGCTCCCCAGTCCATTACTGCAATCCGAGACAGCGCCAGGGTCCTTATGTACGATGCCCCAAGGATTAATGAGGCTTTTTGGAGTTTTTACTCTGAATTGTATCGGTCTGAAGGTTGTGAGGATAGGAGGGGTAAAATGGAGGCCTTTTTTTAAGAACCTGGACCTCTTAGGGGTAACCTTGGAACAGATCTCTCTCCTTAATGCCCCCTTGACAGTTCAGGAAATACAGGAGGCAGCTAGGCAACTTCAGAGTGGCAAAGTGCCTGGCACTGATGGTCTCCTGGGTGAGTTTTATAAGGAGTTTATAGGGATTCTGTCAGGGCCGATGTTGGAGATGTATAATCACTCTTATATGAATGAATGCTTACCACCATCTTTGAGAGAAGCTAATATTTCCTTAATTCTTAAGGGGACGGTTCCTGAGGATTGTGCTTCATACAGGCCCATCTCTCTATTAAATTCAGATTTCAAGATTGTCTAAGATCCTGGTGCTGAGATTGGAAAAGGTGTTACCCCATATTGTTTAAGAGGACCAGACAGGCTTTATAAGGGGCTGTAGGTCCTCTAATAATATTAGAAGGTTGCTGAATGTGGTCCAAGCTTGTCAGCAATGATTGATTATGGGGTTAGTGATTTCCTGAGATGCAGAGAAAGCATTTGACCAAGCGGAATGACTTAGAGCGGTTTGGGTTTGGTGGGGTCTTTGCTAGGTGGGTGGAGGTTTTATATTACCACCCCAGGGTTGGAGGATTTGAGCTACAGGGAGAGGCTGGACAGGCTGGGGCTGTTTTCCAGGCAAAAGTGAGGACTGCAGATGCTGGAAACCAGAGTTTATATTAGAGTGGTGCTGGAAAAGCACAGCAGGAAAAACAACGTTTCGGGCAAAAGCCCTTCATCAGGAATAGAAGGGGCTGTTTTCCATTGAGCATCGGAGGCTGAGGGGTGACCAGATTGGGTTGGGATATTTGGTCGGCATGGACGGGTTCGACCAAAGGGTCTGTTTCCATGCTGTACATCTCTATGACTCTGGCCGCGATCATCACCAATGGGGTGAAGTCTGGGAATTTTAGGATTGGTAGGGATAGTCATCAAGGCTGCCCCCTTTCACCCTTGTTGTTTATGTTGGTGATAGGACCATTGGCAGAGGCCATTCGTCAGAACGTCTACATAACTGCTCCGGATGTGGGATTGAGGGCACACAAGATTACGCTGTATGCGGATGATGTTCTTCTGTTTTTCTCAAACCCGATGACCTCCGTACCCCATTTGATACAATGTATCAATTCATTTGGCTATTTTAGGATATAAGTTCAACTTTGCAAAATCGGAGGCTATGCCTTTGGGGAACCTTAAGGATGTGCCAGAAGTTGGAGGTGGCCCTAAGTTCCCTTTTAAGTGGTCACGGGTGGGGTTCCGATACCGAAGCATTTTTATACCCCCAAGCCTGATTGGTTATTTCGGACTAACTTTGCTCACTTGATCGACAATATTAGGCGGGATCTCCAGAGATGGGACGTTCTTCAATTTCATGGTTGGGCCGAATATCTCTCATTAAGATGAATGTTCTTCCTCATTTGCTTTATCCCATGCGTATGCTCCCTATAATGTTTCCCAGGTCAATGTATGGAAACTTATGGGATAGTTTGGCTCCTTTGTCTGGCATTGTGGGTGGCCCCTTATCAAACTTATGAAATTGCAGTTGCTTCAAGGAGGGGGAGGAGTTGATTTCCCAGACATCAGGAGATATCAGTTGAGTCCTTTGTCTGCAATTGGGTAGGTAACTCAATATGGCTGGATATTGAGGCTTCCCAGGCAGAGTGCCCTCTTTTAACCTGTTGTTCCTGGATAGGACGAGAACAGTTATTAGTACGGTCAAGACATGGAGGGCAATGCATTAGAGTGAGGGTTGCTTATCCAAGACTTCGCCACTTACGCCTATAGTTTGTATGCCCGGGTTCCGACCAGGGCTGATGGACTCAGGGTTCAAACTATGGGCAGCGAGAGGCGTTTCCAGTTTGGGAGACTGGTTTGAGGGGGAGGTTTTGATGTCTTTTGAGCAACTGAAACGCAAATACAGGTTGCCCAGCAGAGACCTGTTCTGTTTTTTTCAGGTTAGGGATTTCATCCAGAAGAAGACTACACTTCTTACTAAGCCCTATAAGCCTGATACAGAGAGGTTGTTGCTATGTTCCACAAGCACCCTTTTGGTTTGTGCTCTCTATCGCCTGCTGGGCTGCGGGGCTTGGCAGGATCTTAACTGGTTATGAGGTCTGGGAGCAAGAGCTAGGAGTGGAGATCTCTTCTGATATATGGGAGAATGCTTGAAAGATCTCAGTCTGTAATAGGACATGTGCTACGCAGTTAAAAGTTCTGCACAGGGTTCATCTGGCACTGGACCATCTGGCGAAGTTTAAAAAAAGGGCATCTCCAATGTGGCCCAAATGTAAATTAAGTGTAGGTACTCTTACCCTTTGCTTCTGGACATGCCACAGGCTTCGTATTTATTGGAGTGCCGTGGCGGGAGAGATAGGGAGGATATTGAGGACTGAAGTTAAAGTAGACTGCATATCTCTCCTCCTTAGGTCTACCAAATGTACCATCTTTAGACGGGTATGGGAAGAAACTATTTAATATTCTTGCATACTGTGCATGGAAGAATATTCTGATGAACTGGGTATCTGAGAAGCTGCTGGGCTTGCTGGGATGGCGGAAATTAATTATGGATTTTTGTTTTACAAACATGGTGCACCACACAATCGACCATTTTTATAAGACATGGCAGCCCTACTTGAGTTATTTGGAAATAAATTTGTAAGCTATCTTAACTAGGGCATTTGTTTAACCGGGATGGTTAGGTTTTTCAAGCCTTGGGCCTTGGAGGGGGGACTCCTGAGTTAATATGGGTATATATACAATGCTCCCGTTCCTCTGTTTGTGAGCTTTGTGCCAAGCATAGATGTTTTGTATTTTGTGTGTTTTTGTGTTTTCTTTTGCTTTTCTGTTTTTTGATCTATTAGTTATTTACCTATTTATTGGTGTTGCTTTGCACAGTGATAAGAGTTTGTTTTGTATTATAGGGTAGGTTAGTTGTTAGTAGACAGTAGTTGTATTGTAGTTTGAGTTTTTTTTCTCTTTATTATACTGATATTTGTTATTGATTGTATTTTTCAATAATTTTATATGTTTGTAAAGTTTAAAAAAATTTGCTAATAAATATATTTACAAAAACAATTATTTTAACATAAATAATTTTATGTATCTTTGGTCACACCTCATCATTCAATCTTGCATGGACTTGTTACTGAGTGCAAAAGCACAATATTACATTTTAAAGAATCCCTACAATATTTGAACAGGACATTCAGCCCAACAAATCCATACTTGCTCTCCAAAGAGCATCCCACCAAGATTCACCCCCATACCCTGTATTTCCCATGGCTAATCCACCCTAGACACTATGGGCAATTTAGCACGGATAATCCACTTAACCTGAACATCTTTTGACTATGGAAGGAAACCATAGCACCTGGAGGGAACTCATGCAGACTCCGGGAGAACATGCAATTTCCAAGCTGACGATCACCCGAGGCTGGAATTGAACCTGGGTCCCTGGTGCTGTGAGGCAGCAATGCTAATCGCTGAGCCACCGTGCTCCATCGTTTGGAGAGGAAGTATATGGTGTCCTTGCAAGTGGTACAGCACAGAATTACCAAGCAATACCCTAATACCAGAAATACCCAGGGATTAACTGCCTAAATACAGAAGGCATGTTGTAGAAACATGGTATTTCCTTTACTCAAAGGTTCAGGAATTGACACACATGATAAAAGTAATTGTTGGAGCATAATGATAGGGACTGATTTGGTGGGGAACAGGGTTGTGTTAGGAGCCTAAAAGGAGTACCACAACCCTCACGTTAGATTTAGGCTGTTGGTGAATTTGGGAAGCACTTTTCTGAATGGTGGCTCGTGCAATGTGGATTTTCGTTTCAAAGTGCTATGACTGGTGGGTCAATTGAAATTATTAGGAGAGATTGACTGTTGTTCATTCTGAATATCAAAGGCAGATAAATAGAGACATATTGAACCAAATGTATTGAACAGACTTGTAGCATTGAATGACTTACAGATGATCCTATGTACTATGCTTGCCATTTGGCTTTTGTACTATTATTGATAAAGCAGAAACAGATTGGAATAGAAAACTTGCACATCTCTGTTGCAAGAATTGGCCTCTAATTGACTGTAGGATAAACTGGTTCAAAGCGTTTTCCTCAAAGGAATGCAGCTTGTAACATAAAGCATGTTTATACATTTCTCCATTTTAGTGGCAGACAGCTTTCCCTAATGGAGACCCTTTATGCCCATTAAGTAAAGGCTATCAAAATGCTACATGCATTGTGAGGTATAATGCTCCAGTTATTGCACCCTCTGGCTTAGTTTAACTGATACCATGAGACCTCTGCTGCTGCAGGAACTCAGTCATTGCAAAGAGAAGTGAGTACTATATTTGCCATTAAAAATTAACGAGGTGGTAATTTTCAATTTACTTGAATTGAAGTAATTTGAAAGCCAAACTTAATCAATTCGCAGTCCTTGTTTCTTAGAAGGAGACAATTACTGTTCCTTTCGTGCTCTTGCATTCTTTCCCAGCATCAAGGCCAGTACTTGGTCAATTAATTAAAGAATCATTAATCTTTATATTTTAACAATTATTGTAATACATTGCTGCTGATTTTAACATCCACTTTTAAATTAGCAAAAGGTCTGATTTTCTGTGTTTAGTCAAGGTTGCTTAAGATGAACTGTTAAGATTTGGAATAAATGCTGTTGTTTCAAGGAGCCCGTTAGTTGTGATGTAGAGCTCTGAGAATTATGTAGTTTACTCAAATTTATGTTAGTCTAATTTTCAAATTTAGTGAAGATTGATTTTGTACATAACTTTTGCAGATTTTCAACATTTTTCTCTTTGACTCCACCAGGTCCCTTTTACTGATGCTCTTGAGCTGGTCCGAGTTCGGAAGGTGTTTGTTAAAAATGGCTTTGCATATATACCTCATCCAGAGATAGTAATTATAGTTCTGAATGAATTCCGACAGCGGCTTTCCAAGTCTTTGGCAGTAAGTATCTTTGATTTTAAATGAGAGCTTGTTTCTTATGTTGGTTCAATGGGACTTCCTCCTTTGTTTGTCTTTTGAAATAAATAAAGAGGGAAATGACACTGCTTTGGTTGCTGTTCTGTATAAAGCTGCCCATCAAGTCTTTGGTTACTCCTGAATTAATTACTTTATGTTGTTCATGTTACATGTGATGTTAAAACTGAGTTTGATGGAGTACCCTAATTTCTTTCCAGTCATACTCCTCAACTAGTCATAAGAAATATTAAATTTAACCAGAATTGTGATGTAGCCAATTATACAGTTTTTAAAATCTACCTGGTTTATGTAGCTACGTTGTAAATAGGAGCAGGAATAGGCCATTCAATAGTTTCTTTGAGCCTGCTTCATCATTCAATACGATCATGGCTGATCATTGAGCTCAGTATCCTTACCCCGTTCCTTCCATGTCACTTGATCCTTTTAGCCTCAAGATTAATATCTAGTATTAGAAACAATTCAACCAGGTTTCTTTCATGATCAAAATAAAGAATGTTTTGTTACAAATAAAACTTAGTCAAATCTGCAAAGGCTCCTGATATAAAGACTAGGCAATGATAGATATAATGGTAGATCGGATAACACATACAGGATTAAACCCGAGGGACTGGGGGATTACGAATGTGACACCATTATTTAAGAAAGGGAAAAGATAACCCAGGAAACTACAGACTTAGCTTGACAACAGCAATGGGAAAACTGATAGAGGCCATAATACAGAAGATAAATATGCACTTAGAGAAAAATAAGTTAATGCTAGACAGTCAACATCGCTTTGTCTGGTCAGGTCAGGTCATGTCTGACAAATTTGATTAAATTCTTTGAGGTGATGCACACAATGGATGACGGTAATGCTGTGGCTGTTATATTTTTGATTTGATACAGGGCTACATGGCAGGTTGGTTAGCAAATTATAAATGTTTTGGATTAATCAGTCCTGTGCAGCTTGGATTAGAAGTTTAGTAAAAGATCGGAAACAGAGGGCCAGCATGAATGGGTATTTCATTGGAGGCGAGTTGAAAGTGGTGCTCCATAGAGATTGGTGTTGGAACCCTTTGTTTTTTCTGATTTATATAAATGATTTGGATATGGGAGTTGAGGGCAAAATCTCTAAATTTTCAGATGATACTAAGCTAGGGAAAATAGTGACTTGTGAGGATAATGCTGAATGACTTCAGAGGGACATTGATGAACTGGCCAAATGGGCAGACATCTGGCAGATGAGTTTCAATGCAGAGAAATGTGAGGTAATGCGGTTTGGTAGAAGAAACATGGAGAGACAATACAGGCTCAGTTATATAGCTTTGAGAGGAGTACAAGAGCAGAAAGACCTTGGGGTTCACAAGCATAGTTCTGTAAAAGTGGCCAGGTAAGTTGAAGCAGTTGCTCAGAAGGCTAATCGGATCCTTGGTTTATAAATAGAGGCATAGAGTAGAAAAGTGAGGAAGTTATGCTACATCTGTAAAACTCATTAGGAGCATTGTGTTCCGTTCAGGAGACCTTATTGAAGGAAGAATGTTAAAGCCCTGGAGAAAGTGCAAAAGGACATTTACTAAAATTTACTAAGGAATGAGAGACTTTAGTTTCAAGGAAGGATTAGAGAAATTGGACTTATTCTCCTTCGCCGAGGGAAGATTAAGCGATTACCTTATTGGGATATTCAAAATTAAGAATAATTTTGACAAAGTAAAGAAGGATATTCGCTTTCTACTAATTAGATTGTCGTAAAAGGGGTCTTAATTTCAAGATTGTCAGCAAGAGAGCTTGGAGTGAGATGACGACAAATGTCTTTACTCAGTGTTATTTGGATTTAGAATGCACTGCCTGGGAGAATGGTGGAGGTGGATTCCACAGGAGGTTTCAAAAAAGAACTGCCTATCTATTTGGAAGTGATGAATTTAGAGAATTATGGAGGTAGAGCTGGAGAATGGGATGAGCTGGATAGTTCTTTTGGGAGCTGGACCAAAGACAATGGGCTGAGTGGCCTCATCCTATATATTAAAAATTTATGATTCGACATCACTTATATTATAACATGCCAGACTTAACCTGAAGCAAGTAACAGACAAGCAATGTTTGAACAGCCTACAGAAGATATCAAATAGTAAATGCAAACCGATCCAATGGATTTCTTGGCAAACATCCTCGATTTTAATAACACAATAAGTCACAAAATCTTCTTGAAACTTCATAAGGAATTGTGATGTTTCACTTGGCCAACCTAGCTTTGAAACTCCCTCAGCAGCTGATCCATGTGGACTACCTCAAAGACTGCTCACATTCTGGTCGTTCACCTTCCTTTCATGGAGCTACATTTCCCTGGATTCTTAACTGCATTCCAACCCTTGCAAGTGCAACACCAGCTTTTCCCAAACAGTATACTTCAGGATTGTTCTTCCTGGATTTGTTTCCTGACCTTGAACCTAGCTCTGTTGCACAGTGAATACTGCCTTAGGGCTGTTCCCCACTCTGCTTTTCTGCAATACTAAATGTGGACCAGCTTCCTTCAAGCCCTTCCTTGGTCTTACTGCATCCATCATTCTGCAGAGCTTTTCAACTGTTCTAGTACTTCCATAAATCCCCAATCTCACAGGGCTCATGCAATTCAGTTACCAAACTGTTAATTCTGTGCAGGCTTCTTTTAAGGCTTTTACACTTCCTGGAACTTCCGTGAGCCCCTACAACACACGTACTCAACTGCTTTAGGAATTCCCTGAGGCCAAACTACATAGAACCTATGTAATTTAAAAGTGGAACTAATAGTAACCATGCTGAATGTGGAGGCCCCTTGCCCACCACCATTACTACTGAAATGATTTGGTGACCAATTGAAGCCCTTGCTCGAGATCTTGCTCATTTTGCAAGGCAGAATGGTTTGTAACCAATACTTTGGAATAGTCTTTTGTAGCAACCTATGTTACTGTCTGTTCCTTAAATGCCTCCATCTTCATAGAATACTGGTTTACTGTGCAAATTATATGTGACAAAATAGTTGTCATTGCTTAGGAGACAGACTGGCTGAGTGTTGCTGTCGCATTCAGATGGCTACGGGCTGCTATACTAGGATTATACCATAACTGACCGTTCCATTGCTGCTAGTATCTGCAATTTTGTCCTTTTTTGCACCTGGTTGACGTTTCATGTTTACAAGGAAAAGCATGGTTTCTTCAGATATTGAGAAAAGAAAACTGCAGTTTAGATTTGTTGAGAAAATCCACCGAACTTCCTGAGGACATTTCAAAATGTCCTTGGTACTGCACTGCAGTTAAACCCAACTCGTAGCAGACTGTGTTAGAAAAATTGACATTACCACTGCCTACAGATGAACAAAACACTGTGGAGAAAGGAGACCTGAAAGCAAAAAGTTCGGAATGTAGAGCTGGTCAGGCTGCATCTGTGGAGAGGGAAACAAGAATTTGTTCAAGTTGATAAAAACTGTCTTCCCTCATACAGTCTGAGTGGTTGGGCAAGCCAAATATGTGCCTGTAGCATGCTTCCTGTTCACATTTCTCTTGACAGCTGGTGTAAATGTCTCCCAACCATTGATCCTCAGTGAGAGGCATAGTTGGTGAAACCCAAATATTTCACAGTTACAAAATGCAGCGTTAATTCTTTGCACATGCTTTTGGAAGAGTTCTCGTTGATTGCTCTGTTATTAATTTAGCTATTTCTGCTGATAATATTTCATTTTATGTTATTGGTTTTCTGCATTTCCAATACTTGATCTTCCATAAAACATACAATACCATGGATGCTCGAGTTCAGAAATAAAAGCAAAGTGATGGAGAAACTGAGCAGGTCTGGAGAGAGAAATGGACTTGAGGTCTCAAGGCTGATTTGATTGAGACCACCGATGCAGTTAGGCCTGCAGAGTTTCTCAAGCACTTTCTATTTTTATTTCTGTCATCTGCAATATTGAGATTACTTGTTACACTGGCAACCTTTAGAAGACCTTACATTTCTGTCAGTTGTACGTTTGGAAACTGTCAAAAGAATTACTGTTTAACAATCTTCTTTCTAATAGAGACACCTTGGAATCTAGGTTGCACTTAACTGCTGTAGTTTACGCAGAGAATTGAATGGGAATTGTGACTGATTATACCACCTATCACAAACCACCCTTTGCCTTGTGAATCATTACAAGAGTTAAGTCATTATTCTGATTGTAATTTAGAAATGTATTAGGTTTTTGCTCTGATAGTAAGAAGGGTGATGTTGGGCTTGTTTAAAGACAATCCCTTTTTACCAGTTTACCATGCATAAATCAGATGGGTTTGGAGTTAACTCATTCTGCAAATTGACTTATGTTCTTGGAACATTTTGCTGTGTTAAACATAAAATATAAAGCTGCAGATAGCAGTGTTCAGTTTATCTAACTGTGAACGTTATTTCCCTGGCGCCTTTGTTGTACCCTCATAAGCAAAGGATGTGGAGTCAGTCTTTTTCATCTGTCCATTTCAGTATTCTACCAAATTCCCAAAAGAAATCCTTGTCAGTGCCCATTTCACCGAATTCCTTATGTGAAATTCCAACTGGATATACTAAATCTTCTCGTGGAAAAGGCCTATTGGAAGACATTGATTTAAAAATAATTGGACATTAAGCTATCTGTGAAATAGAATGACAGTTTATTGAACTGATCACTATAAAATTTATCTACCAGCGAATGGCTGAGATTGCTGATCAGTTTTGCTCAAGCACTTCTGTTGACAAATCAGTCGGAAATGTGACATGTGAAACAGAATTTGCTAAAGGAGTTGCAGCAGACTATAACCGAGGGCTCCTTGCATGACACCTCTATTCCCTACTAGAATGGAGATGGTTGGTTGATGTACATAACTGAGATTTGATTTATGAGCATGTCACTATCCTCCAGTGACTGTTCTACTGAAAAATCACCCTGCAACTATAGCAACATGTCCTGAAAAAGCAGCTATGTATGAATTCTGTTTGCTGAAATTCAGTGTTTTTAATAGATTCTGTAAATTGACTTTGCTGAATCAACAGATATTTTTCTTGCTGCAAAATAGTTTCGTATGAATCCTTCTGTAATAGCCATCTCTGGATCACAGTGATGTCATTGACATTCTGACAGTGTTCCATGGGGGTAAGACGTCAGTTTGCAACCCAAGCTGTGCTACCCTTGTCGGTATCCTGTTAAGAATCCTTGTTTACCAGTTGAAGTCTGTGAATGAATAGCTTAATCAGTATATTTATTAGATGAGAGCAAGTTGAATTGTTGCCATGGACTCTCTTAATTTGTGTTGGTTTCATGCCTTTTTTCTCATTACTCCTGGAAAAAGTGGGTCCTTTCTTCAGTGATGTTCTTGGATTCCTGGCAAAGACAAAACTGTTGACCTGGTGAGAAAGATACAACTCAGTCCCCACATCTAGAAGGCACACAACCCAAGAGAGCAAGCATGTAAATTATAGAATCATACAGCATGGAAATAGATCCTTTGGTCGAACTAGTCCACACCAACCATGTTTTCAAACTAAACTAGCCCCACTTGCCTGCGTTTTGCTCATATTCCTCCAAACCTTTACTATTCATGTACTTATTCAAATGTCTTTTAAATGTTGTAACTGTACCTGCATCCACCACTTCCTCTGGCAGCTCATTTCTCACATGAACCATTCTTTG
Source organism: Chiloscyllium plagiosum (assembly GCF_004010195.1). Classification (NCBI taxonomy): domain Eukaryota; kingdom Metazoa; phylum Chordata; class Chondrichthyes; order Orectolobiformes; family Hemiscylliidae; genus Chiloscyllium; species Chiloscyllium plagiosum. Next base: position 43,391,826 of record NC_057712.1, read on the forward strand.
TCTAAACAAAGTTGCCCCTCATGTCCTTTTTAAAACTTTCTCCGCTCACCTTAAAAGTATGCCCTCAAGTTTTGAACTCGCCCACCCTAGGGAAAAGACCTTTCCTAGTCACCTTATCTGTGCCCCTCATAATTGTATAAACCTTTATAAACACTTCTTACAGTCCTGTGGAAAAAGTCCCCGTCAATTTTTAGAGCTCAAATCCTCCATTCCTGACAATATCCAGGTAAATCTTTTCTGAACCCTATGCAATTTAATATCCTTCTTATAACAGGGCAACCAGAACTGCACGCTGTACTCCAGAAGAGGTCTCACCAATGTCTTGTACAACCTCAACATGATGTCCCAGCTCTTATACTCAAAAGTTTGAGCAATGAAGGATTTGATGGATCTTGTAGCATTGAGTTGCACCAGGGCATAGGCTAGCAAAATGGTACATAAGTGGCAATGGAATTTCACAATGTGTGATGGTACAGATTTTAAAAAGGGATAGAGAGAGGCAAAACATTAAGATTATGCTGGGTCACAGAGATTAGATTAGATTAGATTAGATTACATTACATTACAGTGTGGAAACAGGCCCTTCAGCCCAACAAGTCCACACCGACCTGCCGAAGCGCAACCCACCCATACCCCTGCATTTACCCATTACCTAACACTACGGGCAATTTAGCATGGCCAATTCACCTGACCTGCACATCTTTGGATTGTGGGAGGAAACCCACGCAGACACGGGGAGAATGTGCAAACTCCACACAGTCTGAGGTGGGAATTGAACCTGGGTCTCAGGCACTGTGAGGCAGCAGTGCTTAACCACTGTGCCACCGTGCTGCCCACTAGATCTCGAGGTCCTGGAGAAGCTGGGGTTACATATGAACACAGAATGGAACAAAGGTCGGTCATTGGCCTCTTGAGCCTGTTCCGCCATTCACTGAGGTCATGGCTGATCTCATGTCAAAATCACTGCTGGGTTTTTACTTTAATAATGTTTATTTCAAGTGTTTTTTTTTAAGCACTGTGGGATGTCCTGAGGCTGAGTATATCAAAATTGGATTCTAGTGCACTCTGTAAATACGTTTTGGTGAGAAATATTGAAAATTACCTCGTCCATCAGGTGTCAAGGGTCAGCCGCCAAAGAGAGACCAGCTTCCTGAACAGTAGGGTGTGATGGCAGTATGTTTCTGCCAAAATGGCATTTCTTAACTTGCAGGACGGATCATCTTGGAGTAAACCCCCAAAAGAGATGGTGTTTTCAAGGAATTATGTAAAAATGTATAACTTTAACTGGTCAAACTGATCATTTGTACAAATCAAATAGCAGGATATATATTGGGCATCAGCAGTTCCTCATGGAACATATTGAGATTGTTTAGTTCTGGTGCCTACCTTTGTTTGTGGTTGCATCAAGCTGTGTGCAAACTCTTCATGTACAAACACCAAGTATCACTACGTGCCAAGGTTCTACCTGTCTCCGTTTTTGCATATGATAGGTATGGCCTCATTGCCATAGAACACTGGACTAATTTTGACCAATCTGTATCACCTGTCCTTTGGGGAAACATTTGCAAAGGAAAACACCTTTGACCATAAGATATACTGACAACTTGGCCAAATGGACAGATGTGGCTGATGAATTTCATTGCTGAGAAATATGAAGATCTATTTTGGCAGAAGAAGCATGGAGAGACAATGCAGGCTCAATTATACAACTTTGAGAAGTGTACAGGGACAGAGGAACCTCTTGGTTCAAGTGTATAATCTTTGAAGCTGACTGGGCAAGTTGTTCAAAGGCTTCAAGGATCCTTGGGTTTCTAATAGAGGCGGAGAACATAAAAGCAAGCAAGTGATGCTACATCCCTACAATGTTGGGATGCTGGTGTTGGACTGGGGTTGATAAAGTTGAGAATCGCATGACAATAGGTTGTAGTCCAAACAGGTTTATTTGAAAGTTCAAGCTTTCAGTGTGCTGCTCCTTTGTAGCTAGAATACCTCTATAAATCATTTGTCAGACCACATTTGGAGTATTGTGTTCAGTTTTGGGCACCTTATTTAAGGAAGGATGTTAAAGCCCGAGAGAGAATGCAAAGATGATTTATTTACTAAAATGATACCAGGAATGAGGGATTTTAGTTAAAAGGAAGATTAGAGAAATTGAGCTTATTCTCCTCAGGACAGAGAAGATTAAGAGGTGACCTTATTGAGGTGTTCCAAATTATGAACAATTTTGACAAGTTAAAGAAGGACACTCACTTTCTCGTCATTGGTTTGTCAGTAACGAGAGATCGGAATTTAAGGTTGTCAGCAAAGAGAGCTAAGAGCGAAACGAGGAGAAACCTCTTTACTCAGAGTTGTTAGTATTTGGAATGCGCTGCCTGGGAGAGCAGTGGATGCTGATTCCATAGAAGGCTTCAAAAGAGATTGGTGTGTACAATTGAAAGTGATGAATTTAGAAAGGTAGAGCTGAAGAATGGGTAGCTGTTTTGGGAACATACGTGATGGGTCGAATGGTTCCTTTTGTACTGTAGAATTCTACCTATGCAATTATATCCAGTTTTGGAATATAATGACTTCTTGGAGTTCTTACTGACTGTTGAGGTGTGGAATTAGAAATGACTAATTGTATTGCTGTGGTGCAGTGAGGTAGATTTCCTAATTCTTTTTCATGAGCCTACAAAAAAGCTGTTTTGCTTCTGTTCCAAAAGAATGCTGCTGAAGTGATGCAAATTCAAAGCTACAACAGTTGGCATCCTTGGGAGTTTGTTAACCTCAATGGGAGAAATTGATGGATTTCCCAATGTCTGAAAGTTTTGAAGGAAAATTATTTGCCTAAAGTTATTCTTTGAGATTACTATTATTTGCGTCATTATGCAGTTTAAAAATATTGGTAACAATGGCAGTGGTGGTGGTGGAGGGGAGAAAGGAGGAGGGCTGCATCCTGAGGTGCAAAAGATCCATTTGGACTTGTGACTGCTGTTCCCCAAAGTAAGGAATACTTACAAAAGAGAGCGATCGCCTTGCTTATATTCTTGTTATTTTGCCAATGATGGTCAGAGTTGTCTTTGATTGAAAAGAGCTGTTGCACATCAATTTACATTTTTGAAAATACACAAACTTGCAATATTGAGTTTTTTTTTTGCAATTTACCAAGCGCTATGTCTTCATTGATACATTGCTGCAAAGGAGAATCCATCAACATCATGACTTAGTTCCTGTTGCTAGGAAACAGCAGAACTCTGAGATGGCAGTAAATTCTAAAATGTGTAAATTGAGTTTTACGATGCATGTTTCTTTAAAAAAATATTTTGTTTCTGTGAAGAACCATATCTTGTCTCTGCACTTTGTAATTTAGCATTTTGCACAGTGGATCTAAGGGACTACTTGGATTGTGGCAGAATGATTAAGTGAAGATGGAGTAATTTCACTGTGACTTCCAACTTGTTCAGTGTTATGTTTTCAAAGGAGTTGTACCGACTGACAAATGTATTATGCTTTCTCCACTGACTTCTAACTTCTGAATAAATGCACATTTCTCAGATGTAACTTTGAAAGTGCAACAAATAGAGATGGTTTCCTTTTCCAGCATTGTGGGCTACAGGCTACTGAGATTATATACTCTAGATTGCCACCTTATAATTGTGATGGCATTAATTTTCTCACCAGTACTTCAGAAAGATTTCCCTGCTGAGACTTTTGATGGCAACAAACTGGCTTGTCTGTATTTTGATTAACTTCTGGCGCAGTGTGACTAGTGCATTAAAAGCAAGTAGGTGTGTGAGAATCGTCCATCTTGTTTAATAGTGTGATGTGCTAAACATGTCCTTTGTTGACTGGGCATTGTTACTGATTTGATGTATCATATTTGACATTTGATATTCAGCAACGGCTTTATAAACATTGATGACCTTGTTTATTCTGTTCTCTTCACAACTGTTCAGATTAGATTAGATTCCCTACAGTGTTGAAACAGGCCCTTCGGCCCAACCAGTCCACACCGACCCTCCGAGGAGTAACCCACCCATTTCCCTCTGACTAATGCACCTAACACTACGGGCATTTAGCATGGCCAAACCACCTGACCTGCACATCTTTGGACTGTGGGAGGAAACCGGAGTACCTGGAGGAAATCCACGCAGACAGTCACCTGAGGCTGAATCGAACCTGGGACCATGGCGCTGTGAGGCAGCAGTGCTAACCACTGAGCCACCATGCCGCCCCTATTTACTGAAGTATTTGGAGTTCCTGTGAAATGGTTTGGCCCTCTCCCTCTCCTGCTCCCTCTCCCTCTCCTGCTCCCTCTCCCTCTCCCGCTCCCTCTCCCGCTCCCTCTCCCGCTCCCTCTCCCGCTCCCTCTCCCGCTCCCTCTCCCTCTCCCTCTCCCTCTCCCTCTCCCTCTCCCTCTCCCTCTCCCTCTCCCTCTCCGTTCCCACAAACATAAACACCTGTGTGCATGTTCAATGGTTCCATGGTTACAAGAACAAGGCCAGTTGCATTTTCTAACTCGAGCTTCAAATACTATAGATCAAAAGGGGGCCATTCAACTTATCTTTTATTGATCAGCTCTTCGGAACAATTATCCCCTGCTCATTTCCTATGTTCCTGATATACTTATTTCTTAATCTTTGACAAACAGCAGTATTGGTCATTTCTATGGCCGATGAGAATCCGAAACTGTAACCTAACATAATCCAAAATGTAGCAAGTGCAGGAGATGTAGATTCATAATCTGAAATCAAAATACTCTGCTCGTCTTTACTGCTTTGTGACATAGTTTTTAAGATAATATTGGGTATAATTTAACAAAATTTGATAAGGGGCATTGATATGAGATTATGCAGAGCCACTCCATATTGTTTTTTTGGCCACTGTACCATAGGTTTTATGTGTCTCATTACTTTCTGATTTTCACATCAAGCATGAAAGTAGAATTGATTTCTGTTGCACAGAGATATTTAGATATTTACAAAGATATTTAGAGAATCACAGTAAGTGATGGACTAGCTATGGTATAATTGAATGAACAAGCTTAAAGAGCTGTATGGCGGATGCCTGTTCCTGTGTGATCTAAAATCTTCTGCTCTCCATCAACCCTACCCCACCCAACTTAAAAAAGACAATATCCTTGAAGGGAAAAGGATGAGATTCTGAAGAGAGAATATAGGAAGTTAGGCAGGAATTTATAAATAAGGTCCTCGTGAGTAGTAATATCTGGATTACTTACGCTGCTACGAGCTAGTGAGTGTCGGAATAGGAGGATAGAGCAGATGAATGTGTGACTGAGGAGCTGGTGCAGGGGAGAAAGATTCACATATTTGGATCATTGGAATCTCTTCTGGGGTAGAAGTGACCTGTACAAGAAGGATGGATTGCACCTGAATTGGAAGAGGACTAAGATACTGTCAGGGAGATTTGCAAGAACTACTCTGGAGGATTTAAACGTGGGGCGGGGGTGGAGTGGGACCCAGGGAGGTAGTGAGAAAATTGATCAATCTAAGACTGGCACAGTTCAGAAGAGAAGTGAGTTAAACAGTCAGGGCAGGCAGGAACAAAGCAAAGAATGAAGTAGGACTGATAAATTAAACTAGGAGAAAGTGAGGACTGCAGATGCAGGAGATCAGAGCTGAAAAATGTGTTGCTGGAAAAGCGCAGCAGGTCAGGCAGCATCCAAGGAGCAGGAGAATCGACGTTTCGGGCATAAGCCCTTCTTCAGGCTGAAGAAGAGTTTATGCCCGAAACGTCGATTCTCCTGCTCCTTGGATGCTGCCTGACCTGCTGCGCTTCTCCAGCAACACAATTTTCGAGTCAGTGATAAATTAAACTGCATTCATTTCAATGCAAGAGGCCTAACAAGGAGGGCAGATGAACTCAAGGCATGGGACTGGAATACCATAGCAATTATAGAAACATGGCTCAGGGATGGACAGGACAGGCAGCTTAATGTTCCAGGATACAAATGCTACAGGACAGATAGAAAGGGAGGCAAGAGAGGAGGGGAGTCTTGTTTTACAGCTGTGCTGAGGGAGGATATTCCCGGAAATACATCCAGGGAAGTTATTTGGGTGGAACTGAGAAATAAGAAAGGGATGATCACCTTATTGGGATTGTATTATAGACCCCCTAATAGCCAGCAGGAAATTGAGAAACAAATTTGTAAGAAGATCTCAGTTATCTGTAAGAATAATAGGGTAGTTATGGTAGGGGATTTTAACTTTCCAAACATAGACTGGGACTGCCATAGTGTTAAGGGTTTAGATGGAGAGGAATTTGTTAAGCATGTACAAGAACATTTTCTGAATCAATATCGGGGTATAGCTACTGGAGAAAGTGCAAAACTTGACCTACTCTTGGGATATAAGGAAGGGCAGGTGACTGAGGTGTCAGTGGGGGGGCACTTTGGGGCCAGCGACCATAATTCTATTAGTTTTAAAGTAGTGATGGAAAAGGATAGACCAGATCTAAAAGTTGAAATTCTAAATTGGAGGAAGGCTACTTTTGATGATATTAGGCAAGAACTTTCAAAAGCTGATGGGGGCAGATATTCACAGGTAAAGGGATGACTGGAAAATGGGAAGCCTTCAGAAATGAGATAATGAGAGTCCAGAGACAGTATATTCCTGTAGGGGTGAAAGGAAAGGCTGGTAGGTATAGGGAATGCTGGATGACGAAAGAAATTGAGGGTTTGGTTAAGAAAAAGAAGGAAGCATATGTAAGGTATAGACAGGAGATATCGAGTGAATCCTTAGAGTATAATGGCAGTAGGAGTATATTTAAGAGGGAAATCAGGAGGGCAAAAAGGGGACATGAGATAGCTTTGGCAAGTAGGATTAAGGAGAATCCAAAGAGTTTTTACAAATACATTAAGGACAAAAGGGTAACTAGGGAGAATGAGCTGCCAGAAGTAGTGGTGAAGGCTGGTACAATTGCATTATTTAAAAGGCATCTGGATGAGTATACAAATAGGAAGGGTTTAGAGGGAATATGGGCCAAATGCTGGCAAATGAGACTAGATTGGGTTGGGATAGCTGGTCGGTATGGACGAGTTGGACCAAAGGGTTTGTTTCCGTCCTGTACATTTCTATGACTCTGGAATCCCTACAGTGTAGAAGCAAGCCATTTTGCCCATTGAGTCTACATTGACCCTTCAAAGACCCTCCACCCTATCCCTGTAATCCTGCATTTCCCATGGCTAATACACCCAGCCTGCAGATCCCTGGACACTATGGGCAATTTAGCATGGCGAATCCACCTCCCCTGCACATCGTTTGGACTGTTGGAGGAAACCAGAGCACTCTGACGAAACCCACCCAGACAGTGGGAGAATGTGCAAACTCCACAAAGGCTGGAATCAAACCCAGGTCCTTGGTGCTGAGAAGCAGCAGTGCTAACCACTGAGTTACTGTTTGTAAATCAGAGTTTTACAAAGATGTATTCTAAGAACTTGACCTACTTCAACAATGAGTTTCCCTTCTTCATAAAGTGACAGACAGTTCCAACACATCTCAGATTAGGATGAAGATTTCTCGTATGTTTTTATTATTTGGAAGCTTTGCTCCTCAAGTGGAAGAAAAAATCGGTTAAAGTTTAATTTATATTTCTATATTGTGTACTAACAATGGAGACATTTAATTGATGTTTCAGTTTTGAGTTCAGAGAGTGGTACTGATATCTGAAACTTAGTTTTGTTCATATGCATGTTTTGATGAAGTTGTTAAATCCTTGAGGCGAATAGTTTAGTGCATTTGAGAAAAATGGGTATAAGGAAGAAAAAGCCTGATGTTGTCTAGTGATAAGAGTTCAGTGTTACAGACACCAATCAAGAATGTCAGGTGGCATAAAGTGTTTATTCAGTGAGAAAACGGTCTGTTAGTGACATCAGCAGAGCAATCATGGTTGAAGAATATGTCCTGAGTTGTCCAGAAACACAAAGCAGACGCAAGAGTTGAGTTTAAGGAACACATGTTAAATAATGAGCTGAGGTAGCTCCTCATTTAAAGTCTCAAGAAGAAACAATCACTTCTGTTTAAAAAAAAGTGGAGATATTTGCTAAAAATAAGCAGATTAGAGTGCTTCCAACTGAACAAGGAGCTTTAAAGTAGAGATCGGGTGACCCCTCCGTATTGAATTTCAGGGTTTATCATTCTTTGTAATAAGACCTAATGGGATGTTTCTTGTCTGGCTTTTGTGTGTAAACTTGTATGCTGTTTTGATGCGCCTTGGCAGCCTACCATGAAAATGCCAAGTGACTCATTACCATGGTAGACTATAGCAGAAAAATAAATCTTATGGTCTGTTAAGCCAGGTTTCACGCTGGGACCTGACAGTCCAATGCCACCACCAGTTGGGATCATTTTTTTAAAAATTGAATCAGTCTACAGCAAGATTCAGACAGCATGCTTCAGCTGATAAGTGGAAAGTAATGTGCTGCATGAGTGCCAGGCAACACCAACACAAGGACCAACAAAGGAGAATCTTACCATCTTCCCTTAACATTCAACAATGTTATCATGACTGAGATTCCCACTATCGACTTTCTTGGTTGTGGGGTAATTACTATAGCAGGACTGAGACTTGTAATTGTGTGGCAAGTAACTCACCACCTGACTCTCAAGTCTGTCCATCATCTGTACAGCTCAAGTCTGAAGTATGATGGAATACTCTCCACTTATCTGGGTGAGTGTAGCTCCAACTACACTTGAGGTTTGGCACCACCCAGTGCAAGTTACCCTGCTTGAATTCAGCCCACTACTACCTTCATTTAATTCCTTCACCCACTGATGCACAGTGTCAGTTGTACATACCATCAACAAGGTGCAATGTAGGAATTCAACAAAATTTCTCCAAAATCGTCTTCCAAACCTGGTCCAGACTTGCAGGGAATGGAAACCATGGTAAACTCAGCCCCTTCAATCCTGAAAAGACCAGTCAAGCAAACTCTGACATACTCAAACTCATGGAATCATACCTTACTCACACTGTCCCAGGGAATTGCTGACAAATCCTCCCCACAAGGCAGAACTGAGGCAGTACAATAAGGAGGGAATATTCCTGAGAGCTTCAGTGCTGGCAGACTCCTACTTAGTCTCATGGCATTTGATCAAACATGAGCAAGGAAAACTGCTGATTGCCACATACCACGTTCCCTCAGCTAATTGATCTGTGCTCCTCCATGTTGAACAGTGCTTGGAGGAAACACTGAGAAGTGGCAAGGTTACAGCATGTACTCTGGGGATTTCAATGTGTATCACCAAGAATGGCTTGGCAGCACCCCTGCTGACAGGACTGGTTACAAAAGGACATTGCTGCCATACTGGGTATGTGGCAGGTGGTGAGGGAACCAATAAGAAGCAAAAATATTTCTCCTCATTCTCACCAGTCTGTCAGCTGCAGATTTATTTGTCCATATCAGTATCAGTAAGAGTGACTGCCGTACAGTCCTTTTTCAGACATATTTCTTTCTTTCCATTGAGAATACTTGACATCGTGTTGTGTGGTACTACCACTGGGCAAAATGGGATAGATTTCAAACAAATCTAGCAGCCCAAGTCTGGGCAACTTAAGCCATGAGGTGTTGAGGGCCATAAGAAGAGCAGTACTCAAAAAGTAAATGCAGGAGGGTTTGCCCCTGGGCAGCATCAAGCATGCCTAGAGGTGTCAGCCTGGTGAAACTACAAAACTGGATGACTTGCATGTCCAACAATATAATCAACAAATGATGGTCAGAGCTAAGTGATTCCACAAACAACAGATCAGATTATGCTTTGCAGCCATTCAGCGCAGTCATAAAATGTGGTGGACAATTAAACAACTCACTGGAAGAGGAGGCTGCATAAATATCTCCAATCTCAAGGATGAAAGTGCCCAACACATAAATGCAAAAGATTCACAAACTTCTTCAGCCGGTAATGCCAAGTGGATGACCCATCTTGACCTCTTCCAGAGGTCTCCTGCATCACAGATACAAGGCTTATCAAGTGGTATCAGGAAACTGTTGAAGGCACTGGATTCTGCCAAGACTACGAGTCCTGACAACATAAAGATGATAGTACTGAAGATGTGTGTTGCAGAACTTACTCTGCTTCTACCAAGTTTGTTGCAGTACAGCTACAACAACATTATCTATCCGGCAATGTGGAAAATTTACCAACTATGTCTGGTACACAAAAAAGCAGGCAAAATCTAACTTGGCCAATTACTGCCCATCACTCTACTCTTGATCATCAGTAACGTGGTGGAAGTATTGTCAACCGTATTATCAAATAGCATTGGTTTAGCAATAACTGGCTCGCTGATGCCCAGTTAGGGTTATGCCAAAGCCACTCAGCTCCTGACTTCATTTTAGCCTTGGATCAAGCACTGACTAAAGAGCTGAATTCCAGAGGGAAGGTGAAAGGTGAGAATGTTCAGCACCATTTGCAGCAACTCATACTGAAACAGTCCATGTCCAAATGTGCGGAGACCTGATGAGTGGCAAGTGATGTTCATGCTGCACAATTGTCAGGCAATGACCATTTCCAGCAAGAGAGAATCTAACCATGACCCCCCTGACAATCGATGGTATTATCATCATTGGATCCTCCGCTATTAACTGAGCTGGACTAGTCTGTAGTGTACATGTGTGTGCAGTAGTTCCGACACTAGGAACTTTGCAGCAAGTAACTTAGCAACTGTCTCCATTAATAAAACACAAGTCATGAATGTCATGGACTACTCTTTCCAATGTGGCACCTATTGTTAAAGTTACATTCTCAAGTGAACTTTAAGAAAGTTCTATAACTTACATATGAAAGAACTGAAGCCAACATGCCCATTCTAAAATATGAGAGAATTAATAAACAATCCAGGTTTTTTTCAAAATATAATTTCAGTTACATCAGATTGTAAACTTTTGCTATAAATTCTGTGTCCTACGATCTTATATTCCACAACCACCTGATGAAGGAGCAGCGCTCTGAAAGTTAGTGCTACTTGATAAACCTGTTGCACTATAAACTGGTGTTGTTTGTTTTTTAACTTTGTCCACCCCAGTCCAACACTGGCATCTCCAAATCATGTGACAGCTTTCATGGGTGCTGAAGAGTGCATATTTTCTACACATAACCTTGCTTTGAATTATGCAGGTGAAGACTATAGATTGTTTCATAGCTGCATATTGATATCTTTCTAGCTTTGCTTGGAGCAGTAGGATCATGGATAAAGGCATCCTGTGCCTGAATCCTCCAGTGCTCACTTGTCAGCATCCTTTTAAACTAGTTCCAAAAAGAGTATTTTTCAGAATAAGTACTTGTGTCCGTTCAGCTACCAACAAGAACAGGATCACTTGCACCACAGGGATAAGAGAAAGGACCACATCACATGTCGTGGTCTAGGAGGCTTACCAGAATGGTGCTATGGATGTGAGAAATTTCATGTGGAGAGATTGGGCAAGGTGGGATTGTTCTCTGTGGAGGAAAGAAAGTAAGGACATTTGATTTAAGTTGTTCAAAATCATGACTATTGTTGTTGGTAATTAAGGAGATACTGTTGCTAGTGACAAAAGGTCAGTAACCAGGGAACACAATTTTAAGCAAATTACATAAAAACTCATGGAGTGAATTGTTATGATCTGGACTGGACTGATAGCGGTAAAGCAGATTCAATAAGATTTCAAAGGAAGTTGGGAAAATACTCAAAGGAGAGGTTTTTGTGGTACTGTGGGGAGGCCAGGTGAATGGAAATAATTGGATAGCTATTTGAAAAAGCCAGCAAAGGTATGTGAGGGTCAGATGATTTTCTGTGCTATATCCTGTTGTAATTCTACAAGATTTTAATAGGTTGACCTTATTTATTCCAACTTTGACAATGAAAGTAGCTTACTTCAATTGCAGGTGTACAAAGTTGCTTGGTGATGAAAAATGCGTTACAAGATGGTTTTGTAATTTCACATCTAAAATAATTCTGTAATGCAGCAGGTCGTTTCTCAAAAGCAAGTGCCCAGTGTTCACTTTCTGAGCAAGCCTGGTACCCTCATCACTTTCCCCTTCCCCCATTTAAGTACGAAATAAGTTATTGCCAGCTGTAGCTACCTTCAGAATGCTTTTAATTGGATTTGCTTGGGCTGAGATATATTTTGAAACTTTATTGCTGGAACAGCACAGCAGGTCAGGCAGCATCCAGGGAACAGGAGATTCGACGTTTCGGGCACAGGCCCTTCTTCAGGAGAAGGGCCTGTGCCCGAAACGTCGAATCTCCTGTTCCCTGGATGCTGCCTGACCTGCTGTGCTGTTCCAGCAATAAAGTTTCAACTTTGATCTCCAGCATCTGCAGACCTCACTTTCTCCTCTGAGATATATTTTCTTTGCTTTAAATTACTTAATTGACCACTATTCCAGTGCTGCAAACCTTTTGTAAAATCCACAATGAATGTGCTTATCATTTGCTGAATACAGGTTTTGTTGTACAAGAAATACAGTATTTTCATGCCAATGATAAATACGTACTTTTCTGCATCAGCCTGTGATTATTTTTAATCAATTCCTTGGAAATGTTATTAAAAAGCCAGTTCATTTAAACAGGCTAATGAGTCTGATTTGATTGGACATTGGTTTACTGTTTCCTAATATTTGCAGTATTATTGAAGTAATTTTATGCAGCAATATTGAAGTGATTTTGTGCAGCAATAAAAAGGTCATAGAGTTTCTCTTAATACCCTTTTCGAACATAAGTCAGCCAACATACTGTTGGTGCTGGAAAACCTACCTGGTCAGGTGAATCTGAACCCATTGCACCAAAAGACTGCACCCATTGTTGTTTCCTCTAGAGGGCAGATAGGATAATTGTCTCTTCACTAACACAGGATGGCTTTTGCAAATTCCTTCACCAATGATCTGAAATTCTTTAAAAAATTTCTTTGCAATGGTTAGATAGATGCAAAGCTTGATTAAAGGTTTTAATGGAGGACCAAGTGACAGACCAAGACCTATGGAGAAAATTCCACAGTTAAGCCTTCAAATGCTTGAATGTTAATCTGCTAATGGGAGAACCTTGAAAACCTAGGGTATGCAATACCAATATCTTGAAAGACTAGGGCTTGGAGATGGGCCAGAGGGAGGCCTTGAGAGATTTGAAACAAGGATGAAAACTTTTAACTTGAGGCAGTATTTGACTAGGTCGAAATATAAATCAGGAAGCTTAAAGGGAATGGTGATCTGGATTTGGTGAGAAGTGGGTAATAGAATCTATGGTGACAAGTTTTTGGGAATGGAGAAATAAGGGAGACCAACAAGGAGTATGATGAATCAAGCCAGGAGGTACCCAAGATACGAAAGAGATTCAGGAGCTTATAAGGTGTGGCAGGGATAAAATTTAAGTAATTTGCAGAGAAGGGAGTCGGTGGTTCCAGTAATATCCCATAGATGGACTGTGTTTGGGGGATGGTGTTTGGAGAATGTATGGAAAGAAAAAGGCTCTAATATTCTCAATGCTTAATTAAGGAAGCTACTGATCATCCAATAGTGGATATCAGAAAAACAGTCTGATGACTTGATAGCATTGGAGGATTTACGCGAGGTTGTGCTGACGTAGAACCAGGAGTCATTGGCAAATATGGGAGAACTTGTGCTATGTTTTCATATGATGTTGCCAAGAGGGATCATGTTGTGTTGGAATTCTTATTTCCAAGTTATGTTTTCGAGGTAAGCCCGAACTGAAAATGGAAACTGGAAACTAAGAAAAGAAATGGACTCCTCCACTTTCTAAGCTTCAGCAACTGAAACCAGACTTCTGGTAGATTGAAACTGCTTAAAGCTAAGTAAACAGATACAAATCCATCCAAGTTTCCTGATAGCAATTGATGAGTTATCTTGTCCAGTACAGGCAAACTGAAGAAGTCTGAAGACATACTCGGAATTTGCAAATATGTTGTTTCAGCTATTTCGGTTACTTGGATCTGTGCTTTCCAGGCTAAGTTGGAGAGGTTCTTCAGACCTTGTGCAACTTGTGAAATCTGTGTCTCTGGAACTCCATTTGGTTGTGTGCTGTTGTTGACTTGGCAATCAAGTTGTCTCCTAAAAAGTAAAGACCTGAAATTCTTGGAGAAGACAAAGTTTTGAAGGATTTTCAGACTGAATTCGATGACCTATGCACTGTATGGAATGCTGAGCCAATTTGTAATATTGGTCTTAGTTGTGTCACCTGTTTAATGTGTAACTTATAGTTTTAAATTGACTGCAGTTTGCCAGTGAATTCATTTTGATGTTCATTCTGGATATTAAGCATCTAAGAGGCTAGTTGAGATGGTATTTAATGTTTGCTTTGACTCTTCTGTGGTCAAAAAAGCAACATTCCTTCTGTTGCGATTTAAGTCATGGAATCTTATTCTTTTAACAAATACCTCTGAATAGTTATTGGTCTCGGCTGAAATCCAGACTATTTTGAGGAGAGATGCCTTGAGAAGCCAAGCGATAATTAATTGAATCACAGTCTTACAGTGCAGAAGGAGGCCACTTGGCCTATTGTCCCTGCACTGGATCTCAGCAATTTTTTTTTGTTCAGAAGCTGGATGAGAAACCATTGCAGCTGATAGTTTGGTTAGGCTTAGATGGATGGGAATGAAAGCAAGGGCAATCTTGCCCAGCTGGACAACCTTGAAGGAGCCAAGGCGAAAGATGGCATGGTCTTTTGGACACGACTGATAACTCTTGGTATAGGTAGTTACATGCTTGGCACTTTTGAACAAACCTTGAAGAGAATGCAGTATAGTGTGATTAGTAGGTGAACACTGTCACAGTAGTAATGTAAATTTGATAGATTCAATTCAGTTATGAACATTCAGTCAAAGGGCTCAGCCATTCTGAAATTAAACTGTTGATAATTTAGGTTCTGTTGTACTTGTTAATTCCTATTTTGTCTTTTAGAATATGGCTTAAATCTAAGAATATAGTCAAGGTAACCCATCTGATTTCGAACCAGCACTTTAGCAAGAGTGAATGTAGGGGAGAGGTGAAGATGCGAAGTGCTGAAAGAAAGTTTTATGGCTGTGTGAACAAAAGAGTTGACCCATGAGAATCAGATGCCTGGATATATGCTGAATTCCAATATAAGAAAGTAACATGCAATAGCATTGGCAAACTGCTAAAGGAGTTAGAACTGTAGAGGCTTACATGGCCATAACGGGACTTTTAAAAATTGGCCTCCTGAGAGGGGACGGCCTTTTGGCCAACCAAGATAAATTATGAAGTAGTCACAGCACGTGGCAGTAGACCAGAATATATCCTGGAGGGAACAAACACCTGTGCACATGAAGTGGCACCTTTAAGATGTTGACATGCACAGCTACATGACAGTCTTCGAAGGATGGCATACAGCAGTAAATATGTGTACCTAAGGAAGGAAAATGCAACAGTGCCATTCTGTAGTTAATTAACACAAAATCAGCATGGGGGAGCAATGAGTAACTAAGTGAAGACATGCATGAGCATGTAGTTGAATAATATAAAAGCACAAAAACAGAAATTGCTGGAAAAGCTCACCAGATCTAGCAGTATCTGTGCAGAGAAATCAGAGTAAACATTTCAGGTTGAGTGACCTGTTTGTACTTTTATACTAAAAATACATCCTTTTTCACAAGTGTTGAGTTATTACTACATTTGAATGGAGCAGGCAGTCTAGAAAGGCATAATTGATAACCCTAGATGTAGGAACCATGTTGTATTTAATAATTGTCATTTAATGTAGCCTGTAGTCTATTGTATCCAAACACTGGAGTTAAAGTGAATCTCAAACCCATTGAATGAATCAGGCAAAGGATTTTATTGAAAAACTAAAACCTTTTAGTGTACCAGTAGCCTGGTTCCATTTTAAAAAGTACTATACTGAGGGTGATGGTAGAAGGCTGTTTCTGTGATTAGAAGTCTGTCTCAAACTTGTATCAAACGAATGACGCAATGTCAATAGCTCTCTGAAGTAAGAATCCCATGGATTCACAATCTCAGAAGAAATTTTCCTTACCTATCTTAAATATACAACTGTCTGTTCTCAGTTTATCCTTTGGTCCTAACTCTCGCACAAAGCAAAACAACTTTGCTGTATGTAAACTGTCAAACCCCCTAAGAATCTAGGAGAAATTCCACAGGTCTGGCAGCATTTGCAGAGAGAGGAAAACAGTTAATGTGTCAAGTCTGAAATGACTGTTCCTCAGAACTGGATTGTCAACATTAACTGTTTTTCCCTCTCTACAGAAGCTGATATTGCTGGAGAAACTCAGCTTGCCTGTGTTTGTTTTAGATTTCCAGCATTTTCATTTCATTCCCCCAAGAATCTTGTATGCTTTGATAAGGTCGCTTTCTCATTCTTCTAAGTTCCAATGAATACAGGCCGAACGTACTCAATCTCTCCTAAGGCAGTCCCTCCATCCTGGTATCAGCTTAGAGAACATTCTCTGGACTGTCTCTAATGCCAGTATATCTTCCCTCTGAAAACTATCCCCAAACAATACAGCTTATGGACAAGGACTCTCAAAACCCTTTATCCTGTAGGTTTCTGCAATCTTTCTCATGTTCAATTATATTTCTCTCCTCTGTTATCCTTGCCAGAGAGCGTGTTCTCACATTTTTTCTAAATTGTATTCCATGTGCCACATGTTCCATGTGAATATCTCACTGGTTAAGTGGGATATTCACTTAACCAGTCTATATCCCACTACAGATTCTTTGCATCATCTTGACCACTTGACTTACATTTTTTTAATGTCATCTGCAAACCTGGTGAAAGTACATTCAATTCCCCCACCTAAGTCATCAATATGCATTGAAAATAATTGTGGCCTTCTGTCCCCATCCCAATTTATCTTCAGCAAAAGACTGACAGAACTTTACAGGAAATGGACTGAAGTGCCCTGTTATTTGGTTTTCCTGCAAGCTTCTCTGTGAAATTTTAAAAGCAAAAATATGTAAATATCTTTACAAAAATAATGTACTGTGGTTCTAATGTTTACTGAAGGATAGCTGCCAGGATCTAATGCTAACAAATATGATCTGTCACTTTCCTTTTCTTTCCAAATAGATTCCCCCTGCCATCTCAAGTGTTTCCTTACTGAAGGGAAAGAAACTGAGAGTAGCTTTCAGTAGTTGAGGGTTGTTAAGTTCTTGAATTTCTGGTTATTTCATTTAATTTGTTATTCCAAGGGGTATAAAATCATCTCAAGGATAGAGTATTTCCTATTTCAACAATTGGAAGTTCAGTAAAGGCAGAGATATCTTGAAGTTCTCCAACAATGGGGCAAAAATGATTTCATTCCAAACACAGGTTACATAAAGTTTATATTCCTTCTAATATAGAAGAATAAAAGATTTTTAATTGAGGTGTGTCTGATAATGAAAGCAGTTGATAGGATGGATGAAATGTATTTCTTTTGGTTGGGGATCCAGATCTATAGGTGCTGCTTCATTCAAAGGTTAAAGGCTATGGGCCAGTTGAAAATGACAAAATTGAGATTGATGGGTTTTTGTTCGGAAATGTTATTTTGCATTCTTTTTATACCTGCAAGTGCTATCGGACACAGCTGAGTAACTTTCTCTCCACCAAAAACCATGTTTTATTATGCATTTTTTAATCCTTTAACCACCACCAGTAATCACTCATGTAGTCAATTAAATATGTACAAGCAAAGCACATTATGGGCAGAGCATAGCATCAAAAGTGCAGCAGGATGAGTGGTATGTAGGAAAAGTAGGAAGGGCTAAATCAAAATGGAGTTGAAGGGAGGGAATAAAGCAGTCTAAAGGCATCAACAGCATTGATGGATACTATGCTCCTCTCAAAGGATACTTGGGCACGAACATAACCATGGAAAAGGGGCAGACAGTTAATGATATGATCTAATTGAATGGCAGCACAGGCTTGAGGGATTGAACGGCCCAATTCTGCTCCTTTGTTGGTAGTCTGTTGTTGTCTGCTAACCCCTGAAACTGAGAGATTTTATTATGTGAGTGTTTTAAGATTAGGAACCAAGTGCCTAAATGGGGTTATGTTACAATCATGACATAATCAGGTGGTGGAACTGGTTAGAGGAACTGAATGGCCCTTTCTTATGTTTCTAACATAAGGATCATTCTTCACTGCCGTTGAGAACCACAATGGGATAACACAGACCTTCTAACCTACACTACCTTCAGGTGTAGCTCAACATTTTGACTACCTGTGGTTGGGAAATTTAGACTTTGATGTCATGACCCAAAAATGCATTGTTTTCATTGAGGGTGAAGCATTTCAAAATCTGGTGATTAAAAAAGCTTCAGATTTGTAAAGAATTGAATATCTCTTTATATTAATTGAAAATATATTTGGAATTAGTATCTGAAATGAATTCAGTGCTGTTGGTAACTTGATATATGACTTGATATAGAGAATGGGATCATGTTAGACTGTGCACTGATGCAAGAAGGTTTTTTCTCGTATCTCCTTTTTGTACTGAACAGTTGTAGTTCTGAAGTATGTGTATGAGATACTTTACTTTTCTAGCATTTGATTTGGAGCTACCCAATAAACACTTAACTAAAGGTCCTAGAATTACATTTTTATAGTAGCTCGTGCACTATTATTGAAGAATCTGATTATGATCATAATCTTTAATGTCTGTTCATTCCATATATTAAGCAAAAAACAATATTTAATCTAGATCTATCTGCAAGGGCATTGTAAGCTGCCTTATGGTCTAGAATTGATCTTGTTTGCGAACAGGTAATGACAGCACTTTTCCTTTTGTCCATTGAATACATTTTCTATTTATTCAAATGCCATCCAGCATCCACATCAGTAAAGGTAGAAGTGTAGGATTTTAAAGATAATTTGGTAAGTTATCAAGTTCTTCATATTTAGCAAAAGAGAAACAGAAGTGGAACACTGATATTTTCTCATTTTGCTACATGAATCCATTTAGAAAGGGTGCAGTTTTTGAGGCAGACTGATTCTGTTCATTCTTACATGCTCTGCATTTGTACTTGATTGGTTCAAGATCTGTATATGGAAAACTGCTCATCCTATTCACATTTTCATCCTCACTTTCCTACAAATAGTAATTGAATTTGTTTCAATTCTGTCTAATTGATTTCATCAGAATCAACATTGCTTACCTACAGATATTATTCACTGTATACCAAGGAATTGCCTGTAAATGTTTTAAGCGTAGCTCAAGTTGAAATCCTTAAGAGGTGAGGAAAGAGATATCTGCATTGACTTGGTATTCTCTGATTGTAACATGTCAAATGTGTAATCTGTCTTAGTAAATGTTGGCATATGTTGGTGGTACAGCTGTTACTTCAGAATGATCTGATACCATACGTTAGTAGAAAATGAAATATGTCCGTCTTAATCTATTTGATGTTCTGTACTGTATAGCAGCGCTTGAGCTAGATAATATGACTTGATATGGAGAATGGGATCATGTTAGACTTCACCGATGCAAGAGGGTTTTTTCTCATGTTGTCTTTTTGTACTGAACAGTTGTAGTTCTGAAGTACGTGTGTGAGATATTTTTCTTTTCTAACATTTGATTTATTATCATGTGTACTGAGATACAGTGAAAATTATTGTCTTAACCTGCTTCACAGGCAGATTATACAATACAAGTGCATCAAAACAGAGTGCAGGATACAGCTGCAGAGAGAGATCAACATTAATATTTAAGAGATCCATTCAAAATTCTGATTCCATTCTGCTAACAGCAGGGAAGAAGCTGTTCTTTTGTCTGACTATACATGTATACAAACTTTTGTACCTTCTGCCTGACTGAGAAGTGTGGAAGAAAGTATTATCTGGATACGAAGGATCTTTGATTATGTTCGTTGCTTTTCTGAGGCAGCGGGAAGCATAGATGAAGTCACTGGTTGGAAAATTGTTTTGAGAGTTAGACTGGGCTGTGTTGGCAACTCTGTTGTTTCTTTCAGTCTTGGCAAGAGCAGTTGCCTTACCAAGTTGTGATGCATCCAGATAGAATGCTTTCTATGTGCATCTATAAACATTTTTAAAAGTCTTTATGGACATGCTGAATTTCTTTAGCCTCCTGAGGAAGTAGAGATGGTGTGCTGTCATGACTGTAGAGTCAACATGGGTGGGCCAGGGCAGTTTGTCAGTGATTGTCACTCCCAGGAGTTTGTTGCTCTTGACCAATTCCACATCGGCCCCAGTGATGCAGATATGTCCTTCACTCCACTTCTTGAAGTCAATGACCACCTCCTTTGTTTTGCTGATGTTGATGGAAAGATTGCATACTTAATGGCACGGTGTAAAGACAATAATCTCCTTTCTGTGCACTGTCTCGTTGTTTGAGATCTGATCTACAATGTCAGCAAACTTGCAAATGCAGTTGCAGTGGAACTTGTCCACACAGTCATTTGTGTATAAAAGGTATAGTAAAGGATTGAGTACACAGCCTTGCAGAACACTGATGTTGAGGATTTTCGTGGAGAAGGTGTTGTCACATATCCTTACTAACTGCGGTTTGTTGGTCAGGAAGTTGAAAATCCAGTTAAATAGTCGGGAGCAGAGTCTTGGGTCCCTTGGAAGTGAATTTGTTTGAAATGACGGTGTTGAAGACAGAACTGTGGTTAATAAGTAGGAGCCTGACGTAGGTTTCTTTGTTGTTCAGATGTTCCACGATTGAGTGTCTGGCCTGGGAGATGCTGTCTGCTGTGAACCTATTGCATTGGTAGGCGAATTGCACAAGATCAAGGTAATCCATGAGGCTGAAGTGAATGCAAGCCGTGACCACCCATGCGAAGCACTTCATAATTATGCATGTCAGAGCCACTTCCTTACAATACTTCCTTATTCCCTTTAGTCATAGAGTCATGCTGCACAGAAACAGACCCTTCAGTCCAACTCTGACCAGACATCCAAATCTGACATTTGCCAGCAATTGACCCTTATCCCTGTAAATCCTTCCTATTTATATACCCATCCGATGCCTTTTAAATGTTGTAATTGTACCCATGTCCACCACTTCCTCCGTCAGCCCATTCCATGCATGCACCAGCCTCTGCATGAAAAATGTACTACTCAGGTCCTTTTAAATCTTTCCCCTCTCACCTTAAACCTATCTCCTGTAATTTTGGACTCCCCTACCCTAAAGGCTTTTGCTACTCACCTTATCCATGCACCTCATGATTTTATAAACCTCTGCAAGATCACTCCTTGGCTTCTGCTCCAGGGAAAAAATCCCAGCCTATTCAACCTCTCCCTATAACTCAAACTCTCCAATCCCTGCAACATCCTTGTAAATATTTTTGTGCCCTCTCAAATTTCAATTTTTCCTAAAGAAGAGTGACCAGAATTGAACGCAGTATTCCTGAAGTGACCTCACCAATGTTCTGTGCATCTGCAACATTACTTAACAACTCTGATAGTGCACTGACCAATGAAGAAAGCAAGTGTGCCAAATGCCACCTTCACCACCCTGTCTACTTGTGACTTCGCTTTGAAAGAGCAATGCACCTGCACCCTTATGTCTGTTTGTTTGGCAACACTCCCCAGGACCCTATCGTTTACTGCACAAGTCTTGCCCTGGTTTGCCTTACCATAATGCAACACTCATATTCATCTAAATTAAACTCCATCTGATCAAGGTGTTGTACTCTGAGATAACCTTCTTCACTGTCCACTCCATCACCAATTTTGGTGTCATCTGCAAACTTAGTAACCATACCTCTTATGTTTATATAAATGACGAAAAGGAGTGTGCCCACCACCGATCCTTGTGGCGCACCACTGGTCACAGGTCTCCAGTCTGAAAAGTCACCCTCTATCTCCTACCTTCAAGCCAGTTTTGTATCCAGTTGGCTAGTTCCCCCGGATTCCATGAGATCTAACCTTACTAATCTGTCCACCATGTGGAATCTTGTAGAATACTTTGCTGAATTCTATACAGACAACATCTATCTCTCTGCCTTTATCAATCTTCTTTGTCACTTCTTCAAAAAAATTCACTCAAATTAGTGAGAGATAATTTGCCACATACAAAGCTTAATCAATCCTTTCCTTTCAAAATGCATGTAAATCCTGTCCCTCAGAATGTCTTCTAACAATTTACCCACCACTGATGAAAGACTGTGGTCTACAGACTTTTCCTGACGACTTTCTTAAATAATGGCACCTCATTAACCAATCTCTTGTCTTCAGGCACCTCACCCAGGGCTGTTGATGATACAGATATTTCATCAAAGGACCCAACAATCTGTTCCCAGCTTCCTGAAAAGTTCTGGGGAACATCTGATCAGGTCTTGGAGATTATCTTTATGCGTTTCATGACTCCAGCATCTGCTGTAATATGAACTCTTTTCAAGGCATCAGTATTTATTTCCCTAAATTCCCTCGCTTCGATGTCCTTCTCCACAGTAAATACTGACGTCAAATATTTGTTTGGTGCCTCAACCTGATGTTTGTGCATGAGGCCTATGATTGCTGTATCATTATTTAGTGTTATGTTCTTTGTCATCCAATGTAATAAAGATTTGATTTTGCTGATTATAATTTTATTACTTAAAGCTGCTTGTGAACAGCAAGCATCCATGAAACTGGTAATCTTAATGAAATGAAAACATTCCCTTTTTAGAAAAAACCTTGAAAAGTCATGAATACTGAATTTATAAAGAGGCAACCTTGAGCAAGATTATGGAGGAAGATTTGAGAAAAATGGAAGATTTGCACTTTTCATGACCACTCGACATGTCCCTGCTTACAGCAAATGATGAATTTTCTGAAAACTGTTCACAGTTGTAACATAGGAAAGAAGAATGAATCACTACTAAAGGTCAGATTTGAGCTGAGTCTCATTGTTAATGCAGCGCTTAAAGGAAGAATGGCTAAATCTGCCTGGGATGGCAGAGATTTGTAATAAAGGAATGGGAGTTAATTGACCATCTGAAAATCAGTCACGCTCCCAAATCTCTGACAAGGTGACCGCTCCTAGGATTGTTCCCTAGTTTGAGAGCAAAGATCATTTGATGAAACCAGTGCTATCAATTGTTTAGTTTTTTTTTTACAAGTAGCTGCTCCATGTTCGATTAAACAAGTCTGGAGAGAGACATTTGCAGCATTCATCTTCAGAATGTTAGAGATGTGGAGGTAGATGTGGGATTGAAACAGCTGCTGGAGAAATCCTGCATGTTTGTCAGTGTCTGCGGAGAAAGAAATCTGAGTTAATGTTTTGATTACCTTTTGACTCCTTTTCAGAACTGAAAGGCGAGGTAGAAAAGGTGATGGCTTTGTACTGCAGAAAAAGGTGTGGAAGAGTAGGTGGAACAAAAGGCAAGGTCAGGGGAACGTTAGAGGGAGGGGGATATTTGAAAACCAGTTCAGAGGGACAGACTGGAGGGCAGACTTCATATTCTGAAGTTGTTAAATTCCATGTCGAGTCCTGGATGCTGTAAAGTGCCTAAATGGGAATGAAGTGCTAGTCCTCCAGCTTGTTTGGGCTTTACTGGAACATTGTGGCAGGCCTAGGACAGAATGTTAGCATGAGAGCGTGTGCTGCTTTAGAATAGCAAGCCATCGGATGGTTAGGGTCACATATGTGGTCTGAGTGAAGGTGTCCCTGTCAGTGATTGAACTCCCCAATTAGCAACTGTGCTCTGAGCAGCAAATACTGTCGACTAGATTGAGGACAGAACCTGAATGAAGTGTTTCGGGTCTTAGACATTGCAGAAAATTGGTAAAAGGGTAAGTGTTACTCTTCCTGGAATGGTATGGGAAGATAACTTAGTGGGGAGGAGAGAAGGAGATGAGATGTTGGGGACTATGTCGATTCGGCACACCCAGGATTGTGCTGAGGGATGCTGTGGGCAAGAAAGGAGCAGAAGAATCCAATGTTCTGCTTATTTTCCCACCTGTTTGGGTTAAGGGGTCAGTATTTGAAGGAGCATCAGAACCATGGACTCCAAAGGAATCAGCAAGAACAGTGAATCCTGAAACTGGTGCAGAAGTCTCTTTCTCTTGACAAATTGCAAACAGTGTCTACAGAGGGTACAAATGAAAATGTGTCAAAACTGGAAATTGCCAAAATAAGTGATGTAGATTCTATGCTGTTACTTGTTGACTAATTAAGTCAAAAGCGAGTTAGATGTTTAAATATGTGATCTGTAATGTGATATGAGAAAGTTGATGATTCCTAATCTTCAGCATGGAAATAAATCAAAGAATTCTTTGCTGCTTTATAAAAGCTCATAAGAATATTGTAATTGAGGTGCTATTCGTAATTAGCTTTAAAATGCAAGATGTGGCAATGCTTGCCCATTGCAGGAAAAGAATTGTAGGACATCAGCCTCTTTCTCATACTGTGTAATATCAGCATATTCAGAATTAAATATGCAGTTATTGGGAAAAGTATTATTCATTCACCAAAGTTCCAAAGAACTTTGGTGAATGAAATATACTAAGAACAGCCTTGTTTAGATTAATTAGTATTATAAAATTAACTCTATAATTGGTTCTTGCTGATAATTCATAAATTGGTATAATTTTGTTCATTGAATCAAATCTAAATGATAGTTCTTGCGTATCATCTTCACATTCCCTGAACTGGTTCTCATGCAATACTTAGAGCACATACACTGCAGTGGTTTGAGAAGGCAGCTCACCACTACTTTCTCAAAGGCAGCTAGGTTTTGGCAATAAATGCCAGCCAACCAGTGACGTCCACTCCCACAAGAGAATAAAAAACAAATGACCTTTCTTAAGTAAAGAGGCCAAGATTGCATACACTATCCAAGAGGGCGTCTAACCAGACCTCTGTACAACTGTAACAAATCTTTCTCACTCTTGTATTCTGGCAGCGTTTCATTGTTTTCCTAATTACTTGTATATTAACTTAGTGTACCAGATCTCAGCTGTCTCTACTTTGGAGATCTATACTGCCCTCATTTCACTAATATGCAGTTTTTCCATTCTTCCTACCAAATTAGCATGTTAACATTTTTCCACATTACGTTTTTTACCCACTCACTTTCTAAATCCCTTTGTAGACTCTTTA
Source organism: Chiloscyllium plagiosum (assembly GCF_004010195.1). Taxonomy (NCBI): domain Eukaryota; kingdom Metazoa; phylum Chordata; class Chondrichthyes; order Orectolobiformes; family Hemiscylliidae; genus Chiloscyllium; species Chiloscyllium plagiosum. The sequence goes on from NC_057712.1 coordinate 43,416,820, forward strand.
CTTTTCTACCTATATTTTGTCATCAGCAAATTTAGCTTTTTTTTTTGCCTCTATCATCAAAATCATTGATTTAGATCATAGGTCACATTACATTGTCATTGGATTGCGCACTGACTCTGTTTATGTTTGATAATCTCAAGCAATTGGGGCTCCTGTATTGCAGTAGTGTCTGGAATGTAGGAACAGATGTAAGATTAGCAAGTTTTGAGAAGATTTGTAGCTCAGGTTGAGGTTCTGGATGTAGGTTTACTCGCTGAGCTGGAAGGTTCATTTCGAGACGTTTCGTCACCCTACTAGGTAACATCTTCAGTAGGCTTCCAGGTGAAGCACTGTTAATGATTCCTGCTTTCTATTTATATGCCTGGGTTTCTTTGTCTTGGTGATGTCATTTCCTGTTCTTTTTCTCAGGGGGTGATAGATGGGGTCTAACTCAATATTTTTGTTGATGGAGTTTCTGTTGGAACGCCATGCTTCTAGGAATTCTCATGCTTCTCACATCCAGAAACCTTAGCAACTCTCCCCTACATCAAAGACATCTCGGAAATGACTGCCAAACTACTCCGACTCCTTTGGCATCATGGTAGCCCACAAACCCACCAATACATTAAAACAACAGCTAATGAACTTGAAAGACCCTATACAGACAAGGAGCAAAACTAATGTCATTTACAAAATACTGTGCAAGAACTATAACAAACACTACATTGGACAAACAAGCAGAAAACTAGCCACCAAGATACATGAACACCAACTAACCACAAAACGACATGATCCACTCTCACTAGTATCCTTAAATACAGATAAGGAAGCTCACCACTTTGACTGGGTCAATACATAGATCCTAGGACAAGCCGGATAGAGACATGCATGAGAATTCCTAGAAGCATGGCATTCCAACTGGAACTGAAAATGTGTTGCTGGAACAGCGCAGCAGGTCAGGCAGCATCCAGGGAACAGGAGAATCGACGTTTCGGGCATAAGCCCTTCTTCAGGAATCATTCCAACTGGAACTCTATCAACAAATACATCGAGTTAGACCCCATCTACCACCCCCTGAGAAAAAGAATAAGAAATTACATCACCACAGGGAGTGACATCACCAACCCAAAGAAACCCAAATATATAAATAGAAACGAAGAATCATGAACAATGCTTTGCCTGGAGGCCCACTGAAGATGTTACCTAGTAGGGTGATGAAACGTCTGAAAATGAACCTTCCAGCTCAGCGAGGAAACCTACATCCACAGGTGGATCACATTCAATTCCATATGCATAAGTTTCAAAACTAATCTATGGAAATATGAGTGGGTCAGTCTGTGAAACACTCCCTGGCTGGGGAAAAATGGGTATATTGATTTGATTCAAATGCAATTTGGATTTTTTAGGAGAAAGTAACAGAAGTAAACCATTCAATTTATTAAAGCTGTTCCACCATCCAATGAAATCAAGGTTGATCTGTCGCCTAACTTCATATAACTACCTTTGGCCCTTATTATTTAATACTTTGCATAACAAAAACAATTCTGTTGCATTTACAATTAACAACCAAAATAAAATGAATCCCCTCCCCAACCCAGTGCAGCATCCACTGCTGTTTATGGAAGAGCATTCCAAACATATATCACCCTTTGTGTAGAAACACCTCCTAACATCACTCTCGAATGGCCTGGTCCCTTTGATCAAGAATCCCCAAATAGTGGAAATAGTTTGTTTATGTATACCCTGTCTTTTCCTGTTAATTTCTTGAAGACTTTGATCAGATTGCTTCTTAACCTTCCAAATTCTAAAGAATAAATGTCTAATTCATATGTTCTCTCCTCATACCTGGAGTTCATGGATTGTTATCATTCTAATAAACATATGTTATACACCCCAAAAGCCAATTATCCTTCTTAAGATGTGATGCCCAGATCTGCTCTCAGTATTCCAAATTGGGTCTGACAGGGTTTTATAAAACTGCAACATAACCTCTACATTCTAGTACTCTAAACTTCTAGATATAACGGCTAGCATTCCATTAGCTTTCTTGATTATTTTCTGTAGCTGTTTGTGACATTTTGAAGATCTATGCACCTGACCTCTTTTGGACATGCAGTTTATTTAGAAGATAGACTCTCGGAAGTACCCTGATTTATCCCTTTTACTCCAAAGTAGATAATTTCTCACTTGTTTATGTTGAATTCTTATCTGCCATCGTTTTGCTATTGACTTAGTCTATCAGTATCCCTTTGTAATTTAGTGCTATCTACATGTTTACAATGCCGTCTGATTTTTGTCATCAGCAAATTTGGGTATATGTATTTTTATGACATTATCTAAGACATTAATAAATAGTAGGAATAATTGACACCCAGCACAGATCCTTGTGGGACACCTTTGAGCACTTTCTGCCAATTTGAGTGCCTGCCCATTATCCCTCCTTTCTGTTGCCTGCCACTCAACCCCAGTTTTCCAGCTATGTCAGAAATTTGCATTTACTTCTGAGAGCTTTTGCATTAATTAAGTCTCTTTCATGGCATTTTATTAAATGCCTTCTAGAATTCCACATAAAAATATCCATGGACATTCCCCTGACCACTACCTCAGTGATCTGTGTAAAGAAATTCCATGAAGTTTATCAGACATAACCTACCTGTCATGAATCTGTGTTGGCTCTCTCTGATTAACTGAAAGTTTTCAAGTTGAGACCATTATCCTGGGTTATAGACCAACAATTTTTCCCACCCCAGATGTTAGGCTAACTGGTCTGTAGTTCCCTCTTTCATCCTTCGTAAAATGTGGAGTGAATGCAACTTCTCTCCCTGTCTCTGACTCGTGAGGTTATGGCAACTTTTTATTTAGTTCTGATTGCCTCCAGGAAGACCAGCATGGAATTACACTAATAGAACTGATCTTCAGCCTTGATTCTGTATGGGCACCCTCATCTTCTCTTCAAATTGACTTCTTATCATCCTCTTCTGGGAAGTTTTCTGAAAACCCTATTATACTTCAGACCTTTCTGTTGTATCCAATCACTCAAACCAGCATTGCTATGCACAACATGCAAACTTGTGCAAATTCCCACTGTGCTATCTTCCTGACAGTGAAAAGGGGGCCAAAAAGCCCCAACTCAATAAACTCTGGGCTGTTAGCGCTCTGGGTGGAAAAACATGGATGATAACACATTCAAGGTCTCCAGCATATCTGCAGGCAGATCTGCTTAAATAGTCACAGTTTAGCTGGATTAGGTAATGCAAGATGAAAGACTAAATTTGTGTATACACTTCAGCTCATCAAAGTGAAAAGGTGAGTTGAGAATACCTTAATGAAATTACTGTAATTATTTTAAATCGCAATTATCACCTTGGCGGCTGTTTGCTATTAGGTGACTTCTGTGTGATTATGTGCTGTAATGAGCATTTTTATGCACTATGCAAACTGCCTGTCTCCATGTTTGTGCAATGTCAAATCATTACAAATTGCAGTATTTAGCTGTACCTGTACACAGGTTCTGACTGTTGGATGCTATGATGTATAATTACCTGCAACTCATCATAGTCTTAGTGCGATCACGTATTAGAGAGTGGGTTGATGCTGGCAGTCATGTTTTCTAATCATGTTTGTTCTTTATTTATTATGCAGTACTTTTTTGGCACATTGTTTGTAAAACGAAGGCTTGGATTTCTGTGGTAATTTTTTCACTGCTTCAGGACATTCTAAAGCAACTTACTGCCATTGAAGTGCAGTGTTAATCTGAAATGCGATGGTCAATATGCAATAAGCAAGCTCCCACAAAAAGCCATATAATACTGTTACAGAGCACTTCATGAGAATTTGTTAGCAAAATACTGTAAAGAATTTATTTTGTGTCAGTTGCTGCTAATTCTTAAAATTTGTAAAATACATGCTCCTTTGGACCAGTTTATACTGAACTGAGTGACCACTTTTCTTGTTCAAAGCTATCTGGTTCAGTCAGCAAGGTAGAAGGTGAGCAACATGTTTAAACACTAAAACCAACATTTAAGCTTCTAAATGTGTAATTCAAGTGTTCTGTGGATGAAATTAGTCCACATCAGCCTAATGAACCAGGCTTATCTTGAGTCAGCAGCCAGTCTTCCACCATGTCAGATACTTCGTATTGACTGGAAAATATTTCCAGAGTTGTGAATTTCAAACCCAGTAGAGGCGACAAACAGACTAGGAAGCAAGTTTCTTTTTTAAAAAATGTCTGAAGGGTTTTTCTATGAGCTTAATTGGATAGAAGTATGAATGTGTTGCAAAATTGATTGCTTGTTGACAAAGTTTGTGTTACTTGCAACTAGTATGGATCACTTTCACCTTCTTTGTGGTTCATGAATTTATTTTTTGTCAGAAAGCTATGCTGATATTGAAATGGCTTTCATAATGCAATATTTCTTTTTGCCGCCAGAGTTCTTGAAACTTCAAAAAAAAAACTCTTGGCTCATAGACTTCCAAATTTCCTTGAATTCTTGACAGTCTATAATTTCAAATAATCAATGAAATCAATTGTTTATTCAGCTGTACTACAGGATGAATAAGTAGTGTGTCACTAAATCTGGTCAGAAATGAGAGCATTTTAATTATTCCCTCTGTTCGGGTGTCTCTAATCCCTTTTAGCAGGCTGGCAAGATGATTACTGAAAAGTTCGCAATAATGATGCATTTCAGATGCTTGGGGTTTCAATGTCCAATTTGCATTACTTTCCTGAATTTTATTTATCTTTTATAATTTCTCTTCTATTTTATGTCTGATCGAGATTGTCAAATTCTAATTTTGGATAGCAATGTACCCATGCTTTATTGTAAGAAAATCTCCTTTCTATTTATCGGAGCAGGCCTTTTGCACCCCCCACCCCATGCAGTCATGTTTTAAATTAACCATGAATCAATATGACAGGTCACTGAGAACGTGTGAAGGGATCCTGCCAATTAATATTGATTCAGGCTAGCACAATCGATTTATTATAAAT